>NW_017804309.1:1593733-1596500 GCF_001625305.1 Branchiostoma belcheri
TCCAGGATTCGTCGATGACGAAAACCACGTCAACATTGCAAACTGTAGTTTCGAAATGTGAAATATCGGTCCATATCTTTGTGATATACTAGTAAATATATGTAAGGAAATGCTTGAAGCAGATTTCCGACGTGTCTGGTACCCCACCCTGATATCAACCGACTCATCATTGAAAAATGCTTAATCATTCAAGCAGCGACTATAGTACACTAAAATGCATCTACGGCTAAAGGAAAATGCCCCTTTAAAATCACAGGACCTACGCGTCGTGGGGCATTTCGTCTTCCTCTGCAGAACCTATCAAACCCAAGAGGCCCACTCCTAGTAGCCGGCCCGGTAGCGGATCGTGGGCCGGGGAGCGGACTAAAGCTAAAAAGGCTGACACTCAGGCTTCACTCCTAGTAAGCTAGTATCAGAAACACCCACCAGTTTTCACATGATTGTATTATCAAAACAAAACAAAAAGATGTACATTATTTTGTATCTATCAGAATATAACTTGCAATTAGCCATCGATGAAGAATTTGAAATAAACATATCCATCTAATTGATTTATAGTGCTCCCAAGTAGTGTTGAACATTCTTAAAATGTATGTGTTCTACATGCCCTCGGACTGGATACGAGGGGTGATCCAAAAGTTCTCGGCCTCACCTAGAAGAAAGAGGTGAAAGTCCCATTCTGGGGTAGAGCTGTATACTATGACGTCTTACATCACTGCCCGCAGAAATGCAACTTTTGATATTCATTAATTAGCACGTGACGCCCCGTGAAAATGGGGCAGGTGAGGGCAAAATCACAAAATGGCCGCAACAGAAGCTCGTGCTGCGATCAAGTGTATCGATAAAAAGTGATGTCTCGCAAGGAAGTCCATGAATACATGGTCAAGACACTTGGTGATGACTCCCCTTCTTATTAAAGTGTAAAGAAGTGGGTTGCCAACGTCAAGCGCGACAAGGAGATCACGAAAGATGAACAAGGTCTGAGCGCCCTAAAATCAGCACCACGGACAATCCAGTTGAGGCCATCCATCACATGATAGTAAATGACAGATGTGACACTGTCCAACGTGTAGCAGGTTTATTTGCCTGAGTTGTGGCTCAGTTCACAATGTTTTGTCAGACATCTTGGGGATGAGCAAGCTGTCTGTACGGTGGGTGCCTAGAATGTTGTCTGAACATCAGAAGTTAAACAGCCTGGACATTTCAAGGAACGAATTCAGTCCATCAGAACAATTTACCCAAACGATTTGTCACCCAAGATGAGACATGGGTGCACCACTTTCACCCCGAATCAAAACAGCAGGGCAAATAATTGATGAAGAACCTTTCCCGGTCCTTCAAGCGAGTTTCACCCGTTGACAAGGCTTTGGCCTCTGTTTTCTGGGACAGTGAGGTGGTAATCATTGTTGACTACCTGCAAAAGGGTCTAACCATCAATGCGGTGTTCTGTGCACCAGAATTGAGACAGTTGAGGGCAACAATCACAGAGAAAAGGAGAGGAAAGCTCCTAGTTGACGTGCTGACAATGCACCTGTCCACACGGCACAGGGGTCAGTGGCAGCAGCAAGCGAATGTGGCTTTGAAGTCTTATCCCATCCTTCCAATTAACCTGACCTAGCACCCTCGGACTTCTACCTGTTTCCTAAACTAAAGTTCCATTTACGTGGTCAACGTTTTAATGGTGATGATAGCGTCATTGATGTGGTTTAGGCATTTTTAAGGGCTTCAGACGCAATATTCGTCTACAAGGGAAAGGAAAGCTGGAACATCACTAGACTAAGTGCATTGAAGTTAGAGGGGACTATGTTAAAAAATAGTGTAAGAAAAATTTTTCTGTCATCACGTTTTTTGGGAGAGGCCGAGAACTTTTGGATCACCCCTCGTACAATGAAAAGTATTATACAAAAGACAACAAAACAAACAAAACGTTTCAAACAAAATGATCATAAGCATAATTTGTAGGTATATTTGATGTGAATATTTTTGTTTGTTCTTTGTTCATTTAGCCCAGCCATGCCCGACTTGGAAATACTAGTATGACCCTGGCATTATTACGGTCTTACTTCGGCCCGGACCGGCGTACAGCCTCGGTTCGTCTTCGCCGATTGCCTCGTGGATGGAGACGACCATCACCAACGTGGTCAGCAGCAGTTTCCACAGCATGTTTGTTGTGTCGAGATCTGTGTAACAAACGGACAGGTTGGCTTGTGCATTGTCGACTGAACCAGATCTCTCGGCACCGAATTCGCCGTAACTCTATTGTAACAGTTTTACATCTTATCAATCAGGCTAGGAGAGATCTCCCCTGAAATCTGCGTAACAACGGATATGATAGATGTATCTAATTCTCCCGTAACATTTGCCACAGTTCTACATGTCCTACATAGGTGAAAGAGGGGAACTCTAGAATCTGACATGCACATTTGTAATTATAAAGTCGTGTCCCAGAAGTGTCGGCAATCATGAATTGATTTCTCAGAATCATGAGTTAACATCTAAAGAGTGATAATTATGGAATGCACAAGACAATTCAAATGTACGGGTTATATTTCTTACCGTTTGGTGAAGATAGAAAAACACCGGTAGAACACTGTTCAGTTTGGTCCAAGCCTCAGTCAGGTCTCGTGGTGATCAGTACAGCTCACGGTCTTCTCACCAGTCCGTACTATACGACTGGCGAAGTAGAACTGTCGGAGTGTCCAGCGCAATCCGTTATGAGCCGAAATCCAGGACGCTTCCCATTGGTCCGACATCATCAGTTTCTCCT
>NW_017804309.1:1596520-1669602 GCF_001625305.1 Branchiostoma belcheri
TTTTGGTGTTGACAAGAGGAGGCAAAACACATAGATACGAGTAATACAACGATTATGAACAAACACTTCACAGTATCTCTGATCATCATGAGAGGTAAAATCTGGTCTGCCAGGATCAACACTTGAGAAAGAAAAGACATTTGTAATGTCTTAAGTACGTTTTCAATGCAGCAATGTGCCTTAATTTCTAGAGCAATGTTTCGTGTTGCACATGTTTTGAATACGTACATTGATACGCACGAGAGATGGCGATAACACATCGATAACCCGGATGCGCCTCAGTGCTCAGTCATATAGGGGGCGTATAGGGGATGTAGCCTATCCAGACATACAAGTGTACTCATCGTAATGTCTAACGCACGGTTCCTTGGTGTAGTGGTTATCACATCTGCTTTACACGCAGAAGGTCACGAGTTCGAGCCTCGTAGGGACCTAGACAGATTATTTTTTCTGTTTACTAGTAAGAAAAGAAAAGAAATATTATCTTATCATTGTTTCCGCCCAGGATTCTTTATCACTATTAAAAAATTAGTCCAATGTAGGAGCTCAGCATTCTCTGTCATTATAGAAGCAGTCATCACAGCCTTCAACGTTATCAATATGGTGGTACGTAGTTCTAAGTTTGACAATACAATGTAATTGGTTCATGTTAGTACATATGCATCAACAAGATCAGTTCCTCTCGATACCGCGGATAAAATAATCGCCGATATCGCCAGTCTTGACATCGTCTGCAGTGGGCCGTAGTCAGGCTAGGTGTGAGACGTGTTCCGGCCGGTGTTGGTCTCCGGTTCTGGTGTGGTCCCTGCCGCAACGTCCTGGCCGCAGAACTGGTAGTTTTTGTACTGCGGGTTGTATGGAGACCGGGCAAAACACTCGGCCAGCGCCTTGTCACACTCGCACACGCGGCGTCTCAGCGCGCTACGGCTCGCTGGGTAGGGGGAGAGGAATTCAGTGTCAAGCACATGTCTGGTCCCAACTTGACTTTTACAGCATGGAGGATGAATACGTGTGGCAGATACGGATATCCGGTAGGAGCATCAGACAGATGCACAGACATTTCTGTAGCGGACAGATGTTATGGGCGGGTGTAGTGCACAGGTGTAGAGGACCAGATGCTCTGGTTTAGTGTGGTGTATACGTATATGAATGAATGAGTGAATTCATGAAAGTTTGTTATTGTGTATATGTGTATATGTGCGGTGAACAGGTGCAGTGTATACGTGTATTGTATAGTTGTGGTATACAGGTGTAGCGGACAGGTGTCATGCACATATGTAATGGACAGGTACTCACTGCAGGTGACGGTCCCGTCCACACACCTGTAGCTGTACAGGATGAAGATGCCGCCAAACCAGCTGGGTAGGGCGTAGCAGTTGTCATGGGCAACGCAGCATCTACAAGACAAGACAACGATGGGAATATTTCACGGACCATATTTCACTGACTTCACAGAGACATCTGGCGATGTGTAAAAGAAGTGCAGATTTAGCGAAATTATGAAAAGAGAGCTAGTTTAAAACGGCAATAGCTTTCCTGGAGGATCAATGTTAGCATGGTATTTCATCCGTGTCGGTGATTGACGTTAAAGGAAAAAGCTCACCGATTTCTCGTTCATTTCAACTACAACCTTCTTCATGTCCGAATGACCTCACCAGGTCGTGGTCACGCCACGTGTGCTAGCGGAAGGGATTGTTCATTCGATCGAAAAGGTTGTCTATGAGTCCGTGTTTTTTTTCCGTATTATCAAAGCCACTCGACGACCAGTCGCTCATTTCCCCGCCCTGTTCTCACCTGTCTGTCTGGTCCACCGGTGCGGCCCCCCACCCCCCTCTGCCGCAGAAGCAGCCGTAGTTGTTGTACATGAGCAGCGCGCTGTGTCCGGTCACACACCGGATCACCCCGGACAGCGAGAACAGGTCGCGTCTCGTCCTCAGGGCACCCAGGGTCACGGCTGGGCTGGTAGACGCTACGTCAGACAAATACAAGCACGAATGAACAAACAAGCAAATTAAGAACACGTCGATGAAGGCTAGACATCCAGGTAGAATGTTACCAAAATACTAGTAAATCAAGCAAGTGGATAAATTCTCGGAAGAGTCAGACGTTTCACATAGCATCCCCTATCTTTAATAAGTGACTGAGAGTAAAACATCCCGTTGTGAGTAGCTCAAACCTTACAATCCGCGGTCTTACGCAACTGTTACATTGTACAAGACTGGCGTGTTACGCCTCAGATAGCCGGTTTACCGGTTATCTATGCGAAGCAAACGAACAAACAAGCTTACCAATGAGAATGACGCAGAGCCAGCCCGTGTAAAGTTTAGAGACCTCCATATCCCTGACCGCTCGGATATGACCGCGCGCTCGGAGAGAGAGGCAGACGGTGTTTACGTCTGTGCGGCTTCAGTGTTTGTACAGAGAAGCGGCCGTGTCCAGGTCTGTGTGTTCAGATGGTCCGGGGTGCACGTGTTGTGTCATCTCCAAACAGATGAGAGTTTGACTTACTCTTTATGTCCTGAAGAACTGCAAGTCAGTCACCCATGGTCAGAAAATAATATCACATATCTTCTTTGTATAATAGCAATTGCGGAAATGAAAGGAATATTGAAATGGAGAAATTTTTCCAATAATATTTTAGCAGATCGCGTGTGCCACATTGCGTTTGCCTGTTTGTTCGTCTGTCTGCTTAACAACTTCAGTATCTCCAACCAGATCGGGAGGCAATACAACCAGATCGTTACGATATCCCAGTTTGTACAGCTGCCATCTCCAAGGCTTGGAGATGTGGCTTAGGGTCGGTAACTAAAAAGCCTAGATGTCACCCTTGAGCACCAGTCCGGCCCTGACCCTGTATTGTGAATGATACAAATATTCAAACAAGTACATTCAAAAACGTATCTATAGTAACCACTCAATGGACTTGAAGAAAATGGTCCCTGACAGCTAGACCACAGGATTCATTTAAGCCTGGGGAAGTCCAAAGGATCACCAACACTGGGCCACAATTGCTAGATGGTTGTTTATTAGGCCTGTTTAACTGTAGCTGCATCTTATATCCTGTCTTTTATGAAATCGCACTTTCCGAAATCATAAAGTTCTTTTCACAGTAACGCTTAGAAGTAGATTCTTGGGTAGCGCTAACGCCTTCCTCTGTACGTCAGTCTCACCTCCGGCTTCCGTACAGAACAAACACCTGTCCCACCTGACCGCACCTGTCCACATCCCGAACGTTCTCACTACTTACCGTAAGTTCTGACACAACCTGTCTAGTTGTACGAGAAGAAACATGGCTCCGAGCGTGTTCCTGCTCCTGTTGGCGGCCGGGTACGCCAGTTCGCTGTCGCTCTACTGCCCGTGCCACATGCAGGCGGACTTCACCTGCCCCGAGCCGCCCACGGACTGCGAGCTGACGCGTGACGTGTGCGGCTGCTGCGACGTGTGCGCCAGTCTGGAGGGGGAGAGCTGTGGAAACGGGCACACCGGGTGGGCACTGATTATCTAATATCTGCGCTGAAAAGGGCAAGAAGAAGTCATGCCTTAAAATACCAAAGTTATCACCCTAGGATTAAAGTCTTAAAAACTATAACTATTGTAGAGTAGTACTCAGTGCCACCAAGTACAGCAGGGGCATTCTCACTAAACTGCAGCTTGATGTGCAAAGATTGGGTGTGACATGTCGTTCAGTGTAATAGCTATATATAAGCTCTTTACACCTGACGTCTCCACTTTGTCCTAATGACCTGTACGTGCACGTACAATGTACGTCCAGGTGCGCTAGCGGCCTGACGTGCGAGTACCCGGAGTGTGACACCACGGTACAGCAGGTGGTACAGCCGGACGGCTCCGTACTGGGGATGGTCAACCCCTGCGTGTACATGCCCTGGGCACCCGGAACCTGCCGGCCAAGCGGTCCGTTTGTTTACGTGTTTGTTTATTTGTTTGTGCATTCCGAGACCGATTGAGACCAAAGAAGAACATTTTTTTCATTCAAAGGGCATCGTGTAGCCACGGAGGCCCTACATCTGTTTGTGTATCAATCCCCAAGTAGGTCTTTCTGTGGCGACCAAACGGCAACACAGTGTCCAATCCAATCGATTGGATTAGTTATCTGCGGGTGTACATCTAACCTTCATGCCATTTGTTCCTCGTTTATCCATTATGGTATGGTTGTCTTTGTCAAACACTTGATTAATACAGGAAATTTCTGACGTCTTTCCAACTACTTGTAGAACGATAATTAGAAAAGTAACATATTGAACTGACATTGACCTTCTCCAGCAAAGCGCCAAGTTAGTGACGCTGTGGACACGATTGGTGATCAGCTGACTGACGTTATTTCTGGTACGGACGGCTGTCGGTTCGGTGACGTCATCATCGCTGTAGGGTCAACTTACCAGGTCAGCCTGATATCAACCTTTACCATGTGCACAGGGGACAGAAATGTCGTATAAATAGACATTTGTTATCAGCTATCAATGTACACATTTCATACCGTCCGGTAGGTTATTTATACACTAGTATGAAGTAAGCTGGGTGTGGCTTCGCCCAGACTGCAGTCATTTTCCAAATGTCAAGGTCACCTGCTTCAAGGCCTTGGATGGTAACTTTATATGCTCACTAGTTCTACGTGCTGTTTAAACAAGAGAGGGGGGCATGTACATGTACAGGCCTCTTTATCTTCTACAATAGCGTATATGAATTGTTAGTAACAGTGGCAGCCATTTCCAAGGCCATTTCCAATTTTCAAGGTCACCATCTTGAAAGTCAAAAATTTCAGCCTCAGATTTTGGAAGTTAAGTCACAGCTTCACATGTCGTTACTTAAATGGTAATTGGAGCCCTGCTACCCTTCTTCTGACATCTTCTTTTCCTCTGTCACCCTTCAAGTACCTAAAGAAACAGAATGTTTTTATGGTTGGAAACGGACGAAAATTGATAGGCCCGTGAATGTCATCCAAGCACTTTTTTTACATAACTATTTGTCGATGAAGGTTAGACATCCAGGTAATACGATATGCCAAAAAAACAGTTACTCAAGCAACTGGATATGATTTTGAAAACGTCAGACGTTTCAGCTAGTATCCACTAGTTTTCGTCAGTGACTGTTTTTTGGCATAACTATTTGCCTTTGAATTTTGTTCCAACCTAAACTGGCCGGTGTGTGTTGTGACCAACAGCCGGACGACTGTACTTGGTGCGAGTGTCTGGCAGCCGGAGAGGATCCGATTTGCCTGGCCCAGAGCTGTCCGGCGCCATCCTGCCCCAACCCCGAACACGTCCCGGGACAGTGCTGTCCCGTCTGTCCCACGGAAGGCTGTCAGTACGGCGACGTCACCATCCCCGTGGGGTCCAATCACCAGGTTAGGGTTAAGACTTCCAAGGTTTATTTCTCGTAATCGGCTAGCTGCCTTTAGTCATAACACGCCAGTTTTGTTCAGTAGGTACCTGCTGCGTACGACCTGGCTATGCAGTCTGGTCCCACTCACCCCGAGTTGAACCCTCCAATCTTTTCGATGTGTGTAGGATCTTGAGGTTTGGATCTCCTGAAATACGCCAGGCCTGGTCGGGGAGCAGTGAAGGTTGATGTAAGAGAACGTTTGTGAAGCCATAACGCATGGATGTAAAGATGTTTCTTAAACATCCGTTAAGGGTCCCAAATCTAAGGTGACCGGCGCTATGACATCATTGCCTCCGCCCCACAGCCGGATGACTGCACGTGGTGTTACTGCGAAGCTGCGGGACAGAGGCCTATGTGCGCGATCCAGGACTGCGCACCCCCGCCCTGTCACAGGCCCCACCACGAGCCGGGACGGTGCTGTCCAGTCTGCGACCATGTCGACATTCTCTGGCCATGGCAAGACCTGATGGACGGCTAGATCAAGGTACGGGATCACGGGATCTTGCATTTTTTAATATGTTACTACATCTAGATGTGGGATTACGTACGTACGGTTAGATCAAAGTACCGTGAGGATCACGGGATCTTGCCTATGTGGGGCTTTCATTTGAGGCAGAAAACATCGACGTTCATTTTGGATTTACTTTTAAAGCATATGTGCTGGTTACAAGAGAGCATTCATGTGTGCTCTTTTACTTATGTTTGTTGAACGAAATCTAAGGAAATGGTATGTTGCAACAAAAACTAAATGGGCCCTAAATGCCAAACAGAAAAAAAGGTAACCGTCTAACAATATGTTTCCAAAGCTCAGAGGTAAGGATTTGAAAACTGAAACCATTCAGACAATTTCTTTATTTGTTAAATTTTTGGTATGGCTTAAATTCCTCGGTTTTTCATACTTCTGTAGATCAGTCTGGGAACGAGACAGTCTGGCGGTATCCGGAACGAGAACGGTGGATGTTTGAGTTTTCCCAAATAAAGTTTGATCTCCATCAAAAATTATCGCTCACCTCGTCTTTTCTTTCTCAAAGTGATTTTGTTTCTACATACCTTCATCAGTTAGATCATGATACCTTCTATTACGGCTTAAGAATTCTCTTTTGTCCTTCCTCAACACATCTTCAATAGTTATATATCGATCAATCCAATTTGAATAAAACAACACAAAACCCTTCTCCCTTTGTATTGACCTTTACTTCCGGCTTCCATATATAAACAAAGCCCCTTCCCCCACTCACCCACGCCTACAGACACCTGTTCCTAAGCCCAACTTTCTCACCTTCAGAACACGCAGTAAGACAACATGGCAGTCGTTTGTCTGTTTCTCCTCCTTTTGATGGTTGGACGGTCCCCCTCGCTGTCCAGCCCCTGCCCCGGGGACCCCATATGTCCTGACAAGCCGGCCGGCTGTGAGCTGGGCAGTGACGTCGACGCGTGCGGCTGCCTGGTGTGCCGCCCGGTGGAGGGGGAGGCGTGCGGACTGGCAACCAGCTTGCCGGGGTGGGTTATGTCTGTCGGCCTGTAGTACTGCACATTTCTCTCAACCCGTAGACCTTGTTTTGGTGACTTTGGCTCCTGCAGAGTGTAATTTTCTGCTTGTATGAAAAAACAACTACCGTTATACGCCACTCTCAAACCCATGCCAGGTGTGCTAGCGGCCTCACGTGCACGCACTTTCTGTCGGGGACGTGCCAGCGATCACGGGCTGCGCCGGACGCACGGATCGACGGTAAGGCTTAGGAACAAAAATATTGTTTCCGGTTCCCAGACGGCCTTAGTGCAAAAACCAGTCAATCTTAGCAAAAATTTTTCAGGGGTCGCCTGTATATGTAACTGAATCAATCAGTCTTCTTCAGCTATCTGACCAACTGACCCAATCGCCCGGGACTCGTAACCCGAGAGCTATATGCTCATGTGACGTCAGAAGTGGGACAAAGTTTGTTGGAAGTCGAGATCATCCCCCGTCCCGGTTGTCAGAGGGTTGCTATGCCCTGATGTAGACGGCTTCCTTTACACCTCTAAGGAAGTACTTAGTATCCATAATCTTTCCTCCAACGAAACTGTGTTACCCAGAAACTCAGCTAACTACATATTGTGCCCTGTTAATTCGACACCTTTCATTTTCAGCAGAACCGCAAGAAAAGGACGTCCAGCCGGTGCCGATCGTCGGCTTGGTCCCATACTGTGATCACGTGGCTGACGTGGAAGGCTGTCAGTACGGTGACGTCACCATCCCTGTTGGTGTGGAATGCAAGGTGAGACCCAAGGTCACTGCCCAAATGCCGTTTCTGGTTGTCGTCCGATAGTCGGTACTTAAAGTTCGGAAGCCTGAGAGTGGTTGGTCATATTTCTGTTGTCGCTTTATAATTTGCAGTGCAAATCTATCATGTGTGTCTTGTTCCCTTTGAAACTACATATCGTTTGTAATGAGAGTGTATTTGAGGCCTTTCTGTGCCAAGTATAGGTAGTAGTATAGTACGTTTCAAACCACGGATTATTTTGCACCACGGATTATTTTGGGAAGTTTAAGGACGGTTACAATGGATTGGCAAATACTCGACGTCACGTTCTCTTTTTGGTATATTCGGCAAACAGCTATCGTGTCGAAAAACTGTGCATGTGCAACCCTGCCCCGAGCGGTTACCTGATGTCTACAGACGTCTGATATATGTATATATAGATATATGTGTGAAGCTATATAAAGCCGCTAGAAAGTGTCTGTGGAAGACCTTTTTACCTTTGCCAAGGTTACGTTTTCGGCAGCGTTCGTGTGTGTACTCGTATGTGTGTCTGAGTGTCAACACGTTGTTACAACAAATTCACGAAAACTCAAATATTTCCCTGGAGTCTGACATCCCCGCTCTTGTTTTTTTATCGACAGGTGGACGACTGTACGTGGTGTGCGTGTCCTGTGGCTGGGCAGAACCCTGTGTGTGTTACCCAGGACTGCCCGCCCCCGCCCTGCCCCGTCCCCGTCTGCATCCCCGGAAAGTGCTGCCCCGTCTGCCACCCTCCGCAGCTGTAAAATCAACGGATCAATCAATAGATAGATAATTAAATAAATCGAACGACTAGCTGGTGTGTTGCGCTGAATGGTGGTTATACGGCTATACATATACATATACTGTATATACAGGTCAGTGAAGAAAGCAAGTAAGCAATTAATAAAGTATTACGGGCTAACACGATGACATGATATCTGTACATGTGTGCGAATTCTGTATGAATATCTGGGCACCCCGTCCCGTCCGCGGATCGTCTCCATAGTTATATTTACCATTCAGTTACCTTTCATTTCCAGATCTATAAAGAATATTAATGTTTACAACGCAGTCTCCATTTCAATGACTTCACGTGGAAGCAGCTCCAACAGCCTCTGTTCTAGCCCGTCTGGAGTCGGTCTTGTAGCAGGGACGTCGCGCCAACACGCCCTCATCAGTCGGTACAGGTCCTCCGGACATCCCGGTGGCCTCGTCATCCGTATGCCTTGCCTCAGAATCCCTACCATCTGAAGAAAACTCAGATGAACCCTGCCATCGTAGCACGGATCTTGTCCCAGCGTGGCGATCTCCCACAGCAGCACGCCGAAGGACCAGACGTCACTCTGACAGGTGTACTCGCCCGTCTCGATGGACTCCAGCGCCATCCACTTCAGTGGAAGGAGTTCGTCAAGGCCTGGACGGTTGCATCGGACATACTGTGTGGTGGTGTAGACATCTCTGGCCAGGCCAAAATCAGCCAACTTGGCCACGTCATCGGTAGTGATCAGGACATTGCGAGCGGCCACGTCACGATGGGCGATCCTGAAGCGTTCCAGCTCTTGAAGAGCTCGTGATATGTGGACTGCGTATCCAAGAAGATTTCCAAGTAGATTTTCCCGATCGACGTTCCCTATCCCCCGTAACAAACCGAGCAGGTCACCCTTTGGGGCATATTCCAGAAGAATGTACTTCTCCACAGACTTGGTGATGAGCCCCACAAGTCGAACAACGTTTGACTCACGGCTATCGCCATTCTGGACTTGGTGGACAGTCACCAGTATGGCCGCTTCTCTGTAAAAGTCTCGGTAGGACTGTGGGTCTTTCACGCGAACTGTCTTTGCGGCAACGGCGATCTCTCCCTCAGGTGTGCGCAGTTTTGCCCTTCTGATTTGTCCAAACATTCCTTCTCCTATCAGAGGACCAGGGGTAAGATGGTGGATATTCTTCTCCCAACGTCTGAGCCAGCCCGGCTGAAGACTCTGTGCTAGGTCCCGCTCCATTCTCCTCAGCTCACGCAGAACTTCGGCTTCATGATCGTCGTTTTTCACGAAGCAGCCAGTCTTGTAGAGCACGATTAGTACGGTAACAACTAGGAGTATGGAGCCCAGAGGAACAAGGATTTCGATCAGCGACGTGTCCTGAGCGACGTGAAGCTTGTTACAGTTCCTCCCTCCCCACGGCGGCACACACGCACAGCCGCCGTCCACGTGGTGACAGGTGGCGTTGTTCTGACAGCTGCAAACCTGCCGGCACCGCCAACCGTACCTGCTTTTGGGACAGAGTCCGCCGCAGTTCGATCCGTACCAGCCGGCCGTGCAGTTACACCTGCCGTCGCTAGGGCTACAGCTCGCCCCATTTTGGCAGGTACAGGTATTTTTACAGTCTTTACCGTACTTGCCCTCCGGACATTGTGTCCGACACCTGGTTCCCGTCCATCCCGGCGGACAGACACAACCAGCCCACCGGTCACAGCGGGCACCTTGTAGACAATCACACGATTCATCACAGAGTTCGCCTTTACTATTTGATGGGCAGTTGACGTTTAACAAAATTGTTGCAATGAAAACTTTTCCGCTTTCGTCTCTGGCCCGGCACGTATAGCGACCTTCGTCGTGTAACTGTGCATTGAAAACCATTATGTCTAGTTGATTGACACCTTTACTCATGATTTCAGATCCATTTGGAAGCCACAACGACAAAGATTCAACATCAATGTGGTACGCACGACAGTGAAACGTCACGTTGGTGGAAATGTAGATGTCCCACAAACCGCTAGGAGTCGTTGTTGCGGCGATGTCAGGTTTAGGAATGTCACAGGCTACACCTTGCCAGCCGCGTTTACATTTACATGCGCCATTAAACCCGTGGCAGCGGGCGCCGTTCTTACAGATACAGGTTTTATCGCAGAGCAAGCCGTATTTCTGGACAGGACAGCCCTGCCGCTGGACGTCTATGCCCAATGACTGCACGTGTACAAGTCTGGTCGGGTTTGGAGGTGTGTTTATTCTGACTGGTTTTCCTATCGGGGGAAACTGGCAGATAAAGCCTACTGTGCTCGGAGTCGGGAATGTTAAAGTAAAAATGACGCAAAAGTTTGGACGCCAACCAGGAACACCCATGGGTGTCCCATGTGACAGGCGGATAACAAGTTTGGTGCTGCTGACGTCTGCACGACAAGATAAGTTACGGAAGTTCCCGAACCACAGTTGGTCTGCAATTACTACATCATTAGAGGAATGTACTAACCATATCTGCTCTATCTGACAATTACTGTTTTCTGCGTCGAAAAATGGCGTTAGACTGCTCCACCTCTCGAGGGGCTTGCTTATTGTCCATCTACCCGCAAACACGTCCCCGGTGTCTGTCTCGGCTTCCACGTTTAAGACAAACCTGAATAAAAATTCTCCAGTGTCCTTACCGGTGGGGTTGATGGGAGTTTCACACGTCTCGTTATACACGGGAGGATAGCCCGGGACGTCGGTTACCTGTATCGCCACATTCGTGACTTCTCGGCGACGCCCGACGAGAATCTTGATGTTATATTCCGGCTGTACTGACCAGTCCAGGGGGTTGGCGACCACAAGGGCGCACTCCTCGGTCAGCAGGAACCTGTCGTACGGATCTCCCTCCGCTTTCACACACGGAAGTTCCGCTTTCTGTGTAGCCGGCCAGTGTTCCTCACCGACAACCTCTGTCCCGACTCTGGCATTTTCAGGCACGGAAACGTCGAAGCTGCGCCCCTCCGCTAATCTGGTCCGACTAAAGACGACGTAGACACTAATCAGAAGAGTAAGTACCAGGTTAACCGCCATAATTTTGTATATCCATACAGAGGGAGGTTACTGGCAAACCGGGAACCCACACAGGGACACAACCTCCACAACTCTCTCCCGTGTTCCGTATTAACAGCAGGCTTTATCAGTGACATTTTATGTGGAAGTGATGTCATGCTTTGTTGACTGTGTTTTGTTCCTTTAGTACGAAACTGCGGAACTTTCTTGCATTGTCAACATAGAAGGAAACAAAATCAAAAAGGGGGAATAAGAAGTGTTTAAAAGACAAATGATGGCAACATCCAGTTTGATGTCAGAAACAGTCCTCTTTATACAGATATACAGGAGCAACAACAAATTATTTATACAGAGCTTCTCTCCAAACAAGCAGGTACTACGTGTAGTCACCTGGTCCCACACACCACATGTACACCGGTAACTCTATTGTTGGAAAGACACTTGGAATTTGGAAAATCAACTAACTTTCAGTCTTGTATTTCAACCTTTTGCTAAATGTACAGCAAAGTTTCACATATGAATTGGAAGAGCTTATATCTACAGTCAAAACTGCCCAAGGAGACCCCCAGGGGACCAATAAAATTGGATCTACGTGGACAGGATTTTGAATGCTTGTGTCAATGGGAAAAGTTATCTGAAAGATCACCAAAAAGAGGTCACATTGAGCAGGTCATCCTTATGTAGCTAGAGGCAGTCATTTGTACATACTAGTATTTGATTGTATCTAAGTAATAGCATGACCTAGTGTATTTTGTGTCTGCTACAGTACAAGAGGTAATTTTGTATTTACCAGTAGATTTTTCAAATTTCCAATGCCTTTATAGAGTTACAAGTGAACAACAGTGTTTGCAGGATTCTGCTCTTGGCTGCAGCTATGAGACATGCAGCATCACTATAGGATCACTATAAGCTGACAGTTATCAACAGTAGAAACGGATAAAGTTTTGATAGAATTTTACACAAGGGAATATGGATACAACAAGCATTCATACTGGTATTTCTCTGTGCACCCTTGGTTGTAGAGTCCTTAAGTCCATTTACATTATCCTTCAGCAATCTATGGATACACAGTTTGTACTGGTATTGCTACATTACTGAAGGCTAACAACCTTTTCATATTGCTGCATTTCTGCCTTGCTTGTTTTCACACAGCACTGACTGTACATTTACAATTTACTCCTAAAGTTACACATCGTTGCACCAATGATATTGGGTCAGCCTGCACATATCAGCATGTGCAATTTAAGAGCTTATAACCATTTTTGCTTGAACAGAAATGTTTTCCAAATAGGATGAAAACAAAAATAGAAACATACCTCTTCTACACTCCAAACAGAAAGCAAACACTTTCATCCTGGCTTCTCAAAGGGTTGAAAAAGTTCAATGAAGAAATACTGATTGTAATCATGACTTCCCCTCCTCATGTAATTGCAACTACAATGTAGTTGCCTTCAAGATGTGTTTAACAAACTACATACAATATTCAATTCAATAAAATGCAAAGGTCTCATGATGAACAGACCAATTTCCATGACAGCCTATCGAGCCACTGCTGTAGTGGCTGCCAGCAAGAGTTCAACAGTTGCTGTTACCCCCAAAATCACCAAAGATACATGTACAAACAGATGTGGAAGGGGGTGATTATGGAGGATACTATACATTAGAAATTAAAAGAAAACTGATCAAGAGACAGTGCACCCCTTCCCTTGCCCTGCCCAGACCTACATGTATCTATGCAATGGTAGTTTTGATGTTACACAGGCATGTTCTGTGCTGCAACCTGACCTGCACAGGTACAATTTTGTACTACCTGTAACAACCTATTAATGCTCTGAAACTAAAATGATTGCCCCCCCCCCACTTTATAACAGCTGTTCAACGTGTTCCCTTTGAGTTTAAAATTGTGCCTTACATTTCTACAAAATCTGATGATTTCAGAGAGGATACTAGAAACTTAACATAGTCTTTGGGCTTGTATGGTTTTCAGAGGTTCCTATTCCTCTATGTAAGTGTTGGAATGAATTTACATGCTTTGAGTACCCATTTTGTTCCTACAGTTTTTAAAACAAGGGACTTGTCCATACAGTCAAATGTAACAGCACTGATTGCCCCCCTCCCCCCTTGTTGTGTACTATATCTCATCTCTGGGCCCTGCGGTACAGCACCACCAGTCCCAACAGCAAGGCCAGCAGGGTGCACAGCCAGATGTCCCACTCTGGCCCAAAGTAGGTCTCCAGGTCCACTGTCCACAGCTGGCCATTCTGCAAAAAAAAAAGGTTGGTCACCACAGCATTGTCTCATGCATTTTGGAGCATAATCCTAACATCCTCAACTTCATCAGGGCTAGTTAGTGTTAGGTAAGAGAGTTACAGACAGTAAGCATTAGTTATTGACAGTTAGCTCACCTGGCCTGCTTGCTCCAGGTACTCCATCCCATAGAGAACCCCCAGTTTCATCAGAGCAAGGCTCACGGGCACCTGGGCATCTGCACTGGTCTCTGCAGCCATGTCGTAGAACCGCTTGGCAAGGTGGATGTCCTACAAGAACATAGAGGTTCAGATTCTATTTTCCAGAATGTAAATGAATAAAAACAATATTACCTGCATCATTGGTTACCAGGATTGTTGGGGAAAGGAGGCCTTCACATGCGCTTACAGATTTGTTTGGACTTAAATCGTACAACTTTATCATATTTTGTCTGACATTTGACTCTCCCTAATGACCTCAATGAAAAGTGGCCAGCAGGCCTATTTTATGATAAAGAAACAAGAAAGAAGCAAATAAACAAACCTTCTTCATGCCGAGCCCGTTCTCGTGCATGTAGCCCAGGTTGAACATGGCCTGAGCGTTGTGCTGCTGCTCAGACGCCAGCCTGTAGTGCGTGGCTGCGATCTCGTAGTCCACTTCTGTCCCGTACCCGTAGTAGTGGTAGTCGCCGAGCTTCACACGTGCCACTGTGTAACCTGTAGGGAAAACATGAAGAGCTGAAGCCAGGACCACTTTTGTACATCATTCTGAACAGTAAGCACCATATTTACGACAGAATTTGCAATGAACTTATTACTGTTCGCAAATCAAGAAGATTGGACTGACCTTGAGCTGCAGCACGACCCCAGTGAAGCAGCGCCCTTGGATAAACCTCTTCCTGACCAACCACATGAGTTCTCGCTGAAAATGTCAAAGTGAAAAGTGAGCAGGTGTTCCTACTTATGTCAAAGTGATGGGCAAACTCCTCTGGAGGGAGGCTCTGCTATATGTTAGCTTGATGTTCTTGTTTATGCATCAACCACTAAACATCACCTTTCTCCAGCCCAGAAAAAGCTGGGACTGCAAGTTTGAGCATCATCAACCTATAAGCAATTTGACGCAAACTGAAACTCCTTACAAAGAGGTTTTGGGGGGTAATTAACATGTCTTTGCATGCATGTAATATGACTAGTTGCTATTGTTTTGTAGTATCTTACACAGAAACCTATGCCTGATACATCTCTGGTCCTGTATGAAGGAAATGTTCCTTTGTGCAACCTCATACCCAAGCTTGGTGAGTGTTAACACCTGACCTCTAACCCTGACACTCACATCCTTGATCTAGTATGAAGGCGACATTGCTCTGTGCGACCTCGTAGCCCAGCTCGGCCAGCAGGGTGTACATGACCAGCGCAGAGTTGCTGTTCCCGTCCTTGTACTGGTTGTGGGCCTCCATCATCAGCTCTGACCAGCGGCCACGCTCCGCAACGTTCTTGAACAGCTGAACAGGAAGAGAGCTTGTCACACTTTCTGATAGTTTTACCCTTACATGATAACAAAACCCTTACATGATAACAAAAACAGGAGGGAAGGCCCAAGATTTCCAGGTTTGGACAGGTAGAAGTAATACTTCATCAAGCTTATCAGAAGACCCTGCAGAACCCACCTCGACTGCCGTGTGGCATGACCGCATCATGCCCGTGCCAGTGGCGTGCATCTGCGCCAAGTTGTAGAAGGCAAGCACATGTCCCGACTGCGAGGCCAGGTTGAAGTACTTGATGGCCATCTTGTAGTCACGACGCACACCGAGACCACCTGGGGAAAGTACAATGTCAGGCTGGGCAAAATGTTCCAGGTCTCACCATCTTAGATAATACCAGACTACAACTAAGACATCACTCTGCAGCTGTTTGAATTTCATGTGTGTGTATATATACAATGTACATGTTTGTGTGCACATACATGTATGTGTCTGTGTGTTTAGGTGTGTGTATACATGAACTTACTTTAGTACATGATGCCTGGCTGTAGCTGTTTAATGTGTGTGTTTGGGTGTGTGTTTATGCATACTTACTGTAGTACATGATGCCCAGCTGCAGCTGCCCGTCCACCCATCCCTGCTCAGCTGCCTGTGAGAAGTACTTGAAGGCCTTGCTGTAGTCTTGCTCCACCCCCTTCCCGTACATGTACATCAGCCCCAGCCCGCTCTGACCCACCGGGTTCCCCTGCTCTGCCGCCTTCTTAAAGTACTGGAACGCCGTGTTGTTGTCTGGCTTCACTGCGTCACCTGCTCCTTCTGAGTGCATCTAGAGAATTCAGAAAGAGAAAGCATTTATATTGGACTGCATAACAATGTTTTGTGTACATAAAAATTATATATACAACAAACCCAGTGCCTACATTCATCATTCATTTTGATTGTAAAAAAAATCCTTAGGGATAACTCCTTACTTTGCCGAGGAAGGCCATGGCGTTGGCGTTGCCTGCTGCTGCAGCCTGTTGGAAGTAGTCGAGCGCCCGCTGGTAGTTCTGCTCCACCCCCCTCCCACCCTGGTAGTTCAGCTGACCCAAGCCAACCTGCACATGAAAAAAAACACAAAAATTACCAACAATACCAACCTGATTGAAATTGAAATTGTTTAATTTTGCAGATATTTGATTCTGCAGGAGAAGAGGAAATGATTTTTTTTTTTGGTGATGTTCCGGAGTTCAGTAGTGACACATTGGAAATGAGTATTTGTGGTGTCACAAATATGCAGTGAGGAGGCCAATGTGAAAATAAATCCACCGCAAACATTTCATGATTTGCAGTACTGTATTTACTGTACCTGGGCCTGGACATCCCCCTTGTCTGCCAGGAACTGGTAATACTGGATCAGGTCGTCATCCAACATGGCGCTGTTTCCTCCGGGATTCTCCACCTCATCATGCAGCCGCACTCGCTGGACCGCCGCGCCACCCGACACTGAAACCTCCTCCGCAACTGCATGGGGATGAACCATTCGTTAACCTTCTCCCTGCTGAGGTGAGCCTTATGGCACCAACTTTGTATTGGTAACAGGGTTACTTTGCATTGTTTACAGGGTTATGCAGCTGGAGGAAGTTATTATGCAACATGTAAATGTAAAATGTGTCTGTCCATCTAGAGTAAGACAGAATGCAAATGTGCCCCAAATTTCTTTTACCAAATCCTGGCTCCTGGCTTCTGGCTCAAGCTGACTTACAGAATGTTATCAGTAAAGCTGATAAAGCAGATTGCCTTCATTTTAGTAAAAGCAGCAACTATGTCTCCTACCCATAAGTAAACTCACCCTTGTTGGAGACCATCCTGTAATAAGTGAGGGCCGACTCACAGCTCTGGGCCACTCCTATCCCTGACCAGTACCGGTAACCCTGCAGGACAAAAGGGGGGTTAAGAAAAACTTCACAAGGCACAGTGATGATATGAACACTACTGCAGTGTGCATACTGACAAAAGCAGTCATCAAAAGATTTTTTGGACACAGACTTTTGTGTCCAGTGAAATAGACCAATGTAAGAAATAATGATATGGAGGTACTTACTAGGGCCATCTGTGCTAGAGGATCCCCACCAAGGGCAGCAAAGGTGTAGTAAACCAACGCCTGGGAACATTACATAACATACAAAACTTTCAATAAAATACAACTATGTAAAGCTGACATGTTACACAACATGGTTAATACATAAAGCAGTTGACAAACAGGATACAAAGTACAGGACTGAATACTTGATGTTGGTGTTTCCAGCAGCTTTTTACTGATTTCATTTCATTGTCATAGGTGCAGACAAAGCAGACTCACCTTAGCTTGGCTTGAGTTGGTACTAATACCGGCTGCATACATGAACCCTGATCCCTATTATGGGCATACAAAGTGTTTCATGTTGAATACATTGTTCACACTCCAACTGTAAATGCACACCTGGTGTTAAACTATGAGCTGGTTAACAAGATATGCAAATATATAGATAGTAACCACAAGAAAGTATTATCAAACAACAAAAAAGAGCCAGTGTTGTACCATCTGAGCCTTTGGGGACCCCTTGTCTGCCAGTTCCTGTAGGATTTCCAAGGCGCGGGTGACGTTGTGTGACAGGTAGTCTCCATACAGGTGAGCAAACCCAACCAGCTCCTGGGACTCTGTGTGGTTCAGCTCAGCTGCTTCCAGGAAGAATGTGTAGGCACTAAACAAACCAACACACAACATGATAGAGTCATGTTTTATCATGAATTAATATAACATTGCTATCAAGCATTGCAATACACACCTTCAACCTGCAACTGACCAAACATTTTAGATATGGCACAAAAAATGTTAACAACTACCTTAGGGCTACAGACTTCGTCTCACAGTCAATAATGAAGTAAATTTTGAGCCCTGCTGTCTTCTTAAGTATCATAAAAACTGCCATTTACTAATGACAACACTGTATATGTATATATGTAAATGTTGATATTAAACCTAGAACAACAAATGTACAAATGGACATTTTTAGGTTTTAACAATTGTGGGTGGGGCTATAGCTACAGGATTGGTCTATACCACAGAATTTCCCAAGGGAATATCTAACAGGAAAAGTTACACTCTTACCTTTTTTGGTCTGACTTCTTTGTGCTGTTTCTAAGAGCCATCCCTTCATTGTACAGCCTTTCAGCTGAAAATACAACAAAAATGGACAAATTTAACATTGTCTCTACCCCATCTGATAGTTCTATAAGACTGAAGAAAGGAATGTTCACGATATTCCTTCATTTATATATTGACTTTTTCAAATGGCTGGTTGGTCCCATTCAACTGTCAAATTGTTTTTCAAGGGGGCCCAGTCTACTGTAAACACATAAAATCACCAACATTCTTTGATTGAAGCATGCACAGAGAAATTTATTTTTCATCTTTAATCTGACATGGTTTGAATACAAGTATATGAAATCATATTCAGCCCACCCTCCTTCTCCTTCTCCAACTGTTCCCTCCTCTCCTCTGTCATTTCTTCTTCCTCTTGGGGCTCCATGCCTGACTCCCCTGAGGTGGGGGGCACCTCTGAGGGGGTGGGGGGCTCCTCCAGGGGGTGGGGATCAGGTGGCTGTTCTGCGTCTTCCTGTTCAATCTGAGAACCAAAGAAACCTGCCTGATGTGGAGGCATAGGTGTGGTGGAGGGGACTGGGTTATACTGGGGCATGGGCACCTCTATACCCTTCCTATAGTACTCCTGTGATCTACCTATCTCTGGGCCAGGAGTACTTTCCTCTCCCCCCTCCCGTCCATCTACAGAGCTCCCCTCAGTTCTCTTCTCAGCCTCCCTCTGCTGCTGTAAGGCCCGGGCCTGTCTCTGAGTGGCGGAGTCGCGCATCGTGGGGCGTGTCTGGATGTATCTGTCCTGCTCCTCCTCGTAGTGCTGCCTCTGCAGCTCCCTGAACCGCCGCTCCTCCTCGGGGGTCAGCCGAGGTCGGGCCATCTCCGGCGGTGGGTCCTCCTGAGCGTTATCCTGCTGCTGTTGGTTACCCTGATGACCATGATTGTAACCACAGATTAATAACCGAACTATGGTTCACACAAAACCGTATTTCACAGCTGTACTCTGTTTTTACTTTCATTTTGAATACACAAACAATGTACAGGAGAAATGCATGCTGTGTTAATTTTCAAGTCATACCATACAATGGCATTTCATTTGGTTTGACACAACAGTAAAAACCTGAAGACCACGTAGGGGACCCTGCGTAAAATAATCTAAGGGACCATCAAAAGCTGCTTACATAGGCCTGATTGTTCTTATGAGGAGGTGGTCATTTGTAGTAGTTGACAGTAGTCTTAAGACTAAAGAAGATTGCAAATGTAAGAGGATAGTCAAGATGTGAAGTCGATGATGACAATTCAGTCCTTGTAGATCTATTACTAGTATTAAATCAGTATACTATAAGTATAAATGTAGTGTGCTTGACATTATGCTTGCAATTGAATGTGAAGTTAGTCAGGGATAAAACAGAATAGGCCTGAATTCTATGGAATTCAAAGATATCAGTATTACATGCACTATGAATCTAATGTATGTCACAGAGTCTCAGAGAAGTCTCAAGTAAGCCACAAGAGGTTGATACCTTGAAATAGAATCATGCAAGTATGATGAAAAACAGAGCATCATGTGTATCAAGGAACTACAAGACTACAGAGAAGAGTTTGCAGTAAATGCACAATAAACATACTAGTGATTGTAAGTGGAAATTGCAGTTCCCTATATGCAAGTTGCAGCAATTTGATGAAATACAGTTGAAAGTAATGGACAAAGTCAATGTTAGTCACCTTGGGGAATCTTCAGTATGTTGTGTATCCCCCAAAAGAAAAAAAGGACTACTTATATCTGGTCAAAAGATTTTAATATCTTGAAATGACCTGTCTAAAGCTTTAAACTGTACTGAAAGTAAATACTACAATGTAGTAATACCTTGGATACATTGATTACAAAGTGCAAGTTAAAAGTGGTAAATGCACCTTTCCATTGGAACTTTATAGACTCTTTAACAACAAAACTAGGATAAATCTTATTTCATACTCACATTCATTTCTTCAGCTACAGCCTCTTGGGCCCTTCCTATAATATCTGTAAATGTAAGACAAAATTATGTGGTAAAACATATGGGTGAGAAAGCTCCTCTTTTTTACAGAATATGTAACTGCTTAGGCCACTTGTTCTTGGTGTAAGGAGAGACATACAGCTTACTGCGGACATAAGAAGATAGTCTGAATCATCTGGTATAGTTTCTAGTGTGCATGTACACTTCACTAAACGTGTTCTTCGGTTCGAACAGATCAGCCACGTTAACTCACCTTGTGCTTGTGTGACACTAACAAACATCACTGCGGCTAACAGGCACGCTTGGTGCGGTCTAAGAAGCTTCATTTTAAAAGTTCCCGTGGCTTCTCCGTAGCAGCTGTGGCAAGATCGCGCCGGCGGGGTTCCTTGAGAAGGGATACACAGAGACTCGCCTCTGGGTCTGACCGGTGGGGAGGGGGGCACGGTCACTTCCTGGTTGAGCCGTTTTCACGGAAAAATCGAACCGTGTGGGCCGCTGTCGACGATCTTGTTGAAAAGCTAGACAGATGATGAGAGATTATGTTGTTAGGAGTACTTCAAACCCTTTTTAGATCCATTTCGTTGCGTCATGTTAGCTCCAGCTCAAGCCAAATATCATAAACAATACAGGTCCGCCACGTATTTTTTGCAGACAGCTTTTCCGGTTGTAAGGCGGTCTCTGATTGGTCCGGTTAGAACGTGACCTTTCTGGGGGAACACGCCACATTTCGTGGACTCATGTTGTTCCAATATTGTCAGAACAATAGCCTTATACGTGACATCTGTAAATTTTCGGAGAAAGAACAGGCAATAATAAACAATTCTTAAGTGAAATTGGACAAAAATTGGCCAATCACGAGTTTCCTTACATAACATACAATCACGCATGCGTGAACTCAGCAGACGGATGACCTTTGACATATAGTTCTGGGATGGGAAAGAAGTGGAATTGCTGTAGTATAAAGTTTGAATTACACCCACGCTGTATTTCTGTGGGCCTATAAAGCTCACATTAGCATCAGTCTGCAGGATATCCTATAGTATAACTGACCTTTCCTTTATAAAGCTAGCCCAGTCAGTTTCTCAAGAAGTGCCACGCCCTCCAGCAGCATCAGCACCATGGATGAAGAGAAGCAGAGACGCTCAGCCAGCCTCCAGCATCTCCTGAGACCTCCATCCAACCCGGCGGAACACGAGGGGCTCCAGATTTCTGACGACATGTTCGGCGGGTCGGCCAGCTCTGACGATGCCAACTCCAGCTCCGAGCTCAGCCTCTCTGACGACATGCTGGTAGTCACAGGTTTGGAGGAGGAGGATTCAGAGGAGATGGGGGATGAGGATGAGGACAGAGGGGAGAGTGCTGATGATGGAGGGTGGGCAGCCAACATTGCTCACTTCGACCCCCCGTGCTTCAGCGACGGTGAGAAGGTGGGACCTGTCCGCGACATCTCGCCAAACACCCAGCCAATCGACTTCTTCCACATGTTGGTCCCCGAATCCCTCCTGAGCGCCATCGTCCAGCAGACCAACCGCTACGCTCACAAGTACCAGCTGAAGAATGGGCGTGACGAGGAGTGGAGAAACGTGGACCTGGCGGAGCTGAAGGCGTTCATGGCCATCTTCATGTACACCAGCATCGTGCACGGTATCTTCTCAGAAGACATCACCACCGTGTGGGAGGACAACTCCATAACGTACAACCCTGTCATAGCCAGCATCATGACCCAGCGCCGCTTCCAGCACATCATGCAGTACTTCCACGTGGTGTCGTCCAGCGCCCAGCAGCAGAGTGACAGTCTGCGCAAAATCCGCCCCTTCCTCGAGGCCGTGCAGAACTCCTTCCGGAATGAGTTCAAGACTGCCCAGGTGCATGATCACTTTCACTTTTCCCATCATATTTCATATCTCAAACTAGCAGTTTCAAGGATACTTGATAGATATTACTTTTCCAACATCAATATTTTGTAACTTGTCAAATTAGTTCATTTATTTACGAGTTGGCTGTTGAGCTCATTATCTGGATTGACTGGATGCTGGCCGAAGAGATTGTGTTTACCTTGGTTTATGTACTACCAGTAGTACTAGTACTAGTCAGTGCATTGCCACCTGGCTGCCGTGTGAAGTAGAGCCAGTCAGTATTGCACTGAGGATTGCAGTATTGCAACATCGTTGTCTTCATGTTGAGAGCTTTTACTGTATTGTCATCGAATTTCATGTCACATTTTGAGAGCTTTTAATGTAATTGTCAACGAATTTCATGTCACATTTTCTGTGAATCTGTGTACATGCCAGTTGATTTAGATAAAATTGAACTTGAACTTGAACTTGAGGACAGTTCAGGATTTAGATCCTCAGCAGAAAAAAATTGGTTGTGGGTAAGGAACTTTCTTACCCTACAAAATCATTCATGAAGGTATGGTGATGTGTTGACTGCAGACCCACGTGGTCCATGAGCCACCCCTGGAGGAGGAACCCTCGGTCTGGTCCCCACGACTGGAGAGGAAACGACGCAAGAAGAAACGCTTCAACCTGTTTGTACGGCAGTGCACAGCTACAGGTTTCATCTCACAGGTAAGTTGAAAACTTGAATTTTCTATATTGTATGTTTATGAAAAAAGTAATATGTACCATTGGAATAAAAGTTTGTTCATGATCATATGGTATGCAACACGTTGATATGCAGGACATCGACATAAAGATGTTTCAAAATATCTTTTCTAGATCTACATCCATGTCAAAGACAAGAACGACAACCAGACCCTCCACGAGAAGGGGTACTCCATTGCCCGTGCCCTGTGCTCTGATCTGATTAACTCAGGGCGTAACCACATCATCTTCTGTGAACCACTCCACACCAGCCTGCGGCTCTTCAGAGAGCTTGAATCACGCAACATCTATGGCTGCGGAGTGATAACAGACGCAAAGCACAGTGACTGCGATGGACTCCCAGCCAGCGTCCTTGCCAAGCCTCCAGCATCGATGCGTAAGTACAACAGCATTGTCCGCACCAAGGGCAGGTATTCCTCCATGGTGTGGAACTCCCCACGCATCCCGTTCAGGTTGCTGACAAACGCCTTCTCTCCAGCAGCACAAGGGAAGTTGGTGGTTAAGAAGAACCGAAGGCCTGACGAGGAACTGCCATGTCCTGAGGCAGTGCAAGCCTACCAGGTGGGTCTCTTCTCTTTCATGAATAAATCATGCTCCTAGCTACCCTCCCACTAGCCATGGCCCCTGGGAGGTAGGAGGAGGCCCCATCCCCTCCTTCATATCATATCACCTATAGATTTAAGCCTTGAATGCTGAAGACAGGCATTGAGGATTGTTGTTACATTTTGCTGATATTCTGCTAAGCTGATATTCTGCACTCAAAATGTTAAGGTATACCTGGGATTGGACCTTTCCCCAAAATAACTTTCTAGACTCCTGGAGATTGTGTAACACAGGCTGAGTGACTCCATCCTCCTCTGTTCCAGAACCACATCAAGTACATTGACAAGTACAACGAGAAGTTCTCATGGTACATCATCTCCTACAAGCCCAACAAGACGTGGCAGCAACTGTTCTGGACCGTGCTGAGTCTGGCCATGAACAACTCCTACATCATGTACAAGATGTCGCCGGCGTACGCCCACTCCCAGCTCAGCCGCAACAACTTTGGGGCCGACCTGCTCCGCGCCATGGCCGGGCCGTACTACCAAGAGGTCCCCGCATGGGGGGAGGACATCAGTGACCCAGAAGACTAGCTGAGATACCGGCACAGAACACTCAGATACAGGGCCATGTACCAAATTGCTGGTTCTGTACCTGTAGAATTATTTAGGTACAGGTCAGGTCCTGAATATCTGGTGTACCTGTACCTGAATTAAAAAAAGCAAAATAGCTTTGTTGCAAATTAACGCATTCCTTATGTTTCTATATGGCAGCTGTATCTTCATGTTTTTTCCGAAGCTTTAATTATGTTTCAAACACTTATGACTTTAGGAGTGACCAAAACATATTACATAATTGTAATTAAGGGGCTTTGGGATTCCATCGTTAGACATTGCAAGGAGCCAGTTACATGTGTTGTACTTTCATGCCCCCAACAATATGAGGTTTTGTCTCCAAATAAAGTTGCTTGGTAATTGAAACAATGCAATATATCAAGGATATAAATAAATTACCATTTAACATTTACTCTAACATTAATGTTGGTAATCCTGTCATTGCAATGTTTGCATACAATTACATGTTAGTATGACAGTAGTGTTCAAATTATATTTTTGCAGATAGCATCCATATATTGTAGTATCGTAGAGGCATTATTTTTGTAAACCCATAAACTACGTATATTCAGTATATACTTCAGTGCAAGTTTTTCTTCTTTGGGATTTCAGTCTCAGGAAACTTTTCAGGGCTGGAAATCTCACCTGCATATGCAGGTTAGTGCAGGTACAATTGGAGCTGTGCAGGTATTTCTCATGTCTACCTAACTTGCACTGACCCATGTACTGGATATTCAGTTGTATTGTGATTGACCTTGATAAATTCTCCATTTCCAGCATGGTGTAGATATGAGTTGTCTGGTGCAGGTAATTCTCAATGTTACCTGCACCAGTGGATGTATGCAGATCAAGTCTTGCTGTTACAAATAGTCATCCATTGTTGTCTGCTACTAGGTCTTCCAGACTATACAGGTGATATTCAATGTTGTAGGAAACTTCAGTCTTTAGAGGTTTTTGAGAGGTGGGTGTCTAGAGAGAAAGCAATGTTTGTTACATACACATGTCCTGTCCTGTCTGATGCTAGAGGTGTATGTCTCACCTTGTTTGACATCACAGAAGGTAAAACATGTCAGTGGTCTTGTACTCAAACAATGAATCTAATAGAGTGTACTATGTCACCTGTTCAACATCTAGTGGTGGTGTTAGATATTCATGTTCATGTAGGAGATGACGTATACAAACACATTTACCTGAGGAGTACACTTGTCTATAGTGACGTACCACTCAACGGACTTGAAGGAAATGGTCACAGTGGACAGGTGGCCACTATTGACAAGGTTTTTCAACATGCTTGGGTCACTAGAGACCAGCCAAAAATGGCCAGCTGGTCCTAATGCAGAGAGTCAGGTGGTTACTAGTGCAGGTTGGACTGAATGTGCACTAGAGAAGATCATTATATCAGGACAGCCTCTTGCCACATTGTCCATGAAACTATAAAATGAATAGACTATGTCGTAGGTATGTTTACAAGAATTTGTAGAACGAGCATCACCAGATTGGAAAATGGGAACTTCAGGTACCACGCCTTGTGTGTCAATGTTTTGAATAGCACTTCTTTGAATCTTAGCATCAGAATAACTTGGTGAAATGGTTCAATGTCATTGTTCATAGCAAATGTTGTAGGAAGTAACAAAAAACACTGTTCTGAATGATATACAGTACTGTGTTCACTAACTGGTGCTAGAATTGTCAGAAACTGAAAAGGTAGAAACCCAGGCATGTAGGTGCCAGGTGTCAAACTCAAGTACTGCTTTAACAGACCCCCTTTCCACCAGACGGCGATCACTGAGCGACCGTACAGCAAAATTGGGTTTGTGTAACTTTGACATGATTAGAAGTATGATTTAAAAGACGACATAATGCAGAAAACGTAAAAAAAAACTTTGTCAAAGAGCTTCTGTCAAATATTTGGTCTCTCGGTGTTGACGGCCTCTAGTGGAAAGGGGTTGTCTCTGGAAACAGGAAAAATGCAGTGTCTAGGAATGCAGAAATGTATTCGCTCAACCTCCTTGCTGAAAGTGAGCAATTGTATTGCAGATCTCGAGGCAGAAGGTTTCATGGTTAAATTAAGACGTGGTGACAACACAGTATCTCCACTGTCTCAAACATCTGAAATTCCTAAAATTCAGGTTCTGCCGACGAAAGGAATAAAAATACATGTACAACTGTTGCATTCAAATGCTTCACAATCGTATCAGTGATATTTTTGTATTAAACAACCGTATGTTCCGACACTCCCTAATCCACCCCTACGTCCCTGAATGTTTGGAACGTAGAGGTGTCCAAACATATGGGCGTTGGGGCGGTTGGAACATAGAGCCGTCAGCTACAGTAGTTAGGTACTAGTATGTAGATGCATCTGCATACTTTTCCAACGTTTGAACGCTATACTACAATGAAACTGGGAATAGGAAATGATATTTCAAAAACGAATGGGCATTTGAATTTGGAAAATGACATGACGATTTCCTCGTTAATGGTTTGTGCTCGGTGTGTTTGAATATGGAGGTGGAAAAAGCACATTTCTACCTCCATGGTTTGAGAGAGCATACATTGGTGACGATATTCACAACAGCGCCTTATTACCGTATCTAATCTTTAAATCCCATATTACGCGTATTCACTAGCTGGATCGATGCAAAACGAATCTTTAGAGCGAGCTATGGGGCATGGTAGACAAGATTTTAGGTAAGTCACAGAGTCCCGACGTGCGTGACTTGCATGTGCCACAGATAGGGAAGGGGGCGGAGCTAACCTGTCAGTCAGTCCCCGACTTCGGTCTTCTTACCTGTCCTGCGCGAACACCTGTCTTTTCAACATGTCCGACAGGTATGTGTGTGACTTGCTAACCCTTGCTAAGGTTTCTCTCTGTTAAACATACGAATCAAACAAC
This sequence comes from Branchiostoma belcheri, assembly GCF_001625305.1. Classification (NCBI taxonomy): domain Eukaryota; kingdom Metazoa; phylum Chordata; class Leptocardii; order Amphioxiformes; family Branchiostomatidae; genus Branchiostoma; species Branchiostoma belcheri. Next base: position 1,623,468 of record NW_017804309.1, read on the forward strand.
TGAAGATTGGTACATAGTGCCCACAGCTGTCGTTACGTTATATAAAGCTTTGTTGTCGAACTGCGCGTCGACTATGGCACTGTCCACGGTGCACTGTCACTAGAGTCAGGGATCAGGATGCTTGGTGTGTTGAGTTGTGCGCTGGGTTAAGTTACGCTTGTGCTCACAGGGTCATTGGGGGGACACCGTCTGTAGGCTTGCAATGTACATTTTGTACCTATTTTTCTTTATTTGCGGAATGTACAATGTGGAATAACACTAAATCACTGTTTATCATTTAGATACACCTTACTGTGTGTTACGTACAGTATTTGAAGAGAACAGAATGGTAGGAATGTTATTAAATCTTTTTTTACAGTTCTCTGATTTGACCTTCCGGTCGTTGACATATCTCACAGGGGGGTTCTACTGACGACCAGCTCCTATAACCATCGCCAAGGCCGTGTAGATTAAACATGGCGACCAAACAAGGAAAGAAAGTCAAGGTTGGAATAAGAACGCTCTTCTCAAGGAGACGGAAGAGGTTTTCTCGGCCCAAGGACCAAGTACGCCTTCTCAAGGAGTTGGAAGAGCCGATAACTGTCATGGGTGCCGGTGAGGAAGAGAACAATGAACTGAAATTAAACTTAAACTTAAAGACTATCCAGACGTCAGTAAATCAACCCCGGCAGCAGCCCAAACGCCGCAGTGTGAAGTTAGATGTGGGAGACCTTCTGTACGGTGGGCGGAAGGACCGAGAGTCGGAACCTTCCTCCTCGGGCCACACAGCCACGTACTCCGGCGGAGAGGAAAGAACACGGCCCGGGGAGCCTGACCAAGACTTGGACCTGAGACTTGTCACGAAGGAAGACGGTCAAGACAATTCTTGGATTAGCGCCAAGGCTACAAAGAAGGTGTTTACTGCCCAAATACATTCAGACAGTGGTGCAGGAGGAAAGACCCAACCTGGGGAAAACGTTAGGAACCCTGCCAACGGCGGTGCAGGAAACTCAACACGTCCGGACAGGAAACTGAGCGAAGGAAAGTCGAAGAAGAAACGTAAGAAAGTGAGCTTTTCAGCCACGTCTACAAAGTACATACAGCTGGAGGCCTCCCAGGAAGCCTTAGACGTCTGTGTGGTGGAAGAACAGACGATTAAAAAGAAGAAATCCAACAGAAAAAAGAAAATGAAAAAGGTAAGCCTTTTACAACAAGGGCTCTATCCAACTATTGGCACTGTCTATGTTTGATAATCTTGCTTTATAAGCATTTATCTTAACCAATTATTCAACCATGTTGTCAATCCTCGTGTTGTCATTCATTCGGTCAATTTGACAGTCATGACATTGGTGCGTTTGGAAGGCACATAGCGCTAACATCAGTGTATTGCTTATACATGTACCTTGTACAGAGAATCCGCAAGGCGGCGCAGCTGAGCTGGCGGTACCTGGTGGCAGGCTTCAGGAACATGACGATGGTGACGCCGTTCTACGTCACCAGCGACACGATGCAGAGCGTGTACTCACCGCAGTACAACACTAGCCTGGTCACCCCTATGTACATGACGTCATACACGGGAGATGATGGGTACACACAGAGGTATCCATGAGGATTTGTGGTGCATCGTATGATACAACGCCGGAAAGGAAAAATAACTTAAAGACACCAAATTGACTTAAAGCTTGATGATCGTCGACGTTTCAATTGAACTTTTTGCTGTCTATCCAATACAGTTTCATATGCGGATTAAAGGGCATGCACCGGTCTGTGTCTACACTGTCGTGGCATCTTAGTTTTTTCCTAGATCCTGCATAACTTTGAAAGTTATAGAAATTTCTTCTCCGGTTCAAAGTACATTGTAACCAAGAATTCCGAGATTTCATACCTCCATGAAATATGGGCTTGATATGTAAATATAAATTTCCTCTTTAATTATGCAAATTACCTCTGCATTAGCATGATATATGCATCATGATGTATGTTAACTTTTGATTAACTTACAGATGTCCCAAGTATGACATTCCCATTATTCACCATTAAGAAATCATAGATTTTTTGCATAGATTATGCAAATTATGTCATATTTGCATAATTAGTATCTGTTGATGTTCTGCCTGCCATAGGTTGCATACATTACATGTATGAAAGTAGTATAATGTAAAACACTGCAATAATAGAATTTCCTCATTAATTATGCAAATTAAGTCCTCATTTGCATAATTTGCATTTAATCATGTACATCTCTCTCCCAGCTACCTACACACCAAAAATTATGAAAATATGTTGTTCCTATCTGGACTTATTGGCTTTTAAACATTTCGCCCGAAAGTCCCCTGCAGTTCCAGAACAAGCTGGTAGGGGGACCAAACTCACACCACTTATTCCTGACAGGAAAAGCAATCTGTCACCAAAACATCAAGACCACAGCATGTTCAGGACAAAAGATACAAAAACCGGAAGTTCTGCTGCAGTACCAAGGTCATCCACCAGGAGGCCCATATTTGACCTTGACGTTTGTCTTCCTAAGACTTACCAACATACCAAATATCATCATAATCCATAAAGGCGTTCTGAAGTTATGCTGACCACAAAGTTGCGGAAACACACACAGACATACATACATACATACATACATACAGACAGACGCCGCCGAAAACAATACCTCCATTTTTCATGGAGGTAATAACTGTTCGATGGCTAGAAGCTAGAAGACAGTCAATCAGAGCAGACAAAGGCGGTCTTGTCAACATTTAATTCGATTCAAATTATTGTCCAAATAACTTGTGTATGCTACATCGTCTAAAATAAACTGTATCATCTGCACTGCAGAATGTAGTATCTTAGCAAGCCTTAAAAGATATAGCTGGAAGGTTCAATTTGCCTCTGACCTTAAAAATTCAACTACTTTCACACATCCTTCTAACAAGGCACTTCATCATTTTTTTTTAAACAAAGACAACTCTTTCACAAAAAATAAATCTATATATTGTATGTAGTGAATTACATATAGAATTATCCAAGGATTTGGTAGAATATTGTATAAATTTAAAAAAACTCACTAGGACTACTAGTATTACACTTGCGGGAAGACAGTTCTTTATATGATTATTTCATGGCATGCAACTAAAATCAGTCTTATTCGCTTAAGATGAGTCATAGCCACAAAGTATACATTGACTACAATCATTATATCACACTGTACCGTCTCTCGTCTAGTTGCACCATGTATGTAATAAGTTGTGAGTAACTAAACTACGCTGATAAAAACACCAGCTTTTAATTCGTTTGATTTATATTAAGTCTCTGTGTGTGTGTTGTGATCATATCATCCAAAAGGTTTTAATCAGAATTCATTAGTCCATCCATCCCTATACATAATTTTCGATCCTCACTCAACTTAATTAGGGCTCTGTCCTTGACTAAGTACTGTTTTCTTCCTCAAAAATTCCCGGCCTTGTTGTCATACCTGAAGAGCAAATCTTCGTCAGCTCCAGCCATGGTAACAGTTGTCAGGGGTAACTGGGCCGCGGTGTGTACATGCTCTCCACGGTGGTCGTGGTAACGTAGAACGGCGTTGCCAACGTCATGTTCTGGAAGCCCGCCATCAGGTACCGCCAGCTCAGCCGCGCCGCCTTGCGGACTCTCTGTGAAAGGCACAAGACCCTGGCATCACGTACTGAACATTAACAGGTGGGGTGTTAAAACGATGAAGGGGTAAGGTTCCTAACTATGTGTGCTGTTACCTTGACTACCCAATCGTTTGCTTGGTGACCGATCGATAAGGCTGTTCATTGATTGATGAATTCAATCCTCAGAAAGACCTCAGATGGTTGGATAAAGCTTTACTAGTATTTCAAAATCGTACCTTTCTTATTTTCTTCTTCTTGGATTTCTTCTTTTTGATCGTTTGTTCTTCCACCACATAGATGTCTAAGGTTTCCTGGGAGGCCTCCAGCTGTATGTACTTGGTAGACGTGGGTGAGAAGGTCACTTTCTTACGTTTCTTCTTCGACTTTCCTTCTCCTTTCTTGGAAAACGAGAGCTCCTCTGTCCCTGACTGTGGCCCAGTGTTCTTCATGACGTGTTTGTCAGACTGGGTCCCATTTTCTGCACCACTACTGTCCGTGTGAACTTCAGCAGAAAACACCTTCTCGGCAGTCTTAGTGTCACTCGAAGAATTTTCTTCCTCGTCTTCCTTCGTGACAAGTCTCAGGCCCAAGTCTTGTTCTTCCCCGGGCCGTGCCCTCTCTTCTCCGTCGGTGTCTGGGGCCGTTTGGTCCGAGGAGAAAGGTTCTGTCTCTCGGTCCTGCTGCCCGCCCTGCCCACCGTACAGAAGGTCTCCCACATCTAACTTCACACTGCGGCGTTTGGGCTGCTGCTGTGAGTGACTTACTACCGTCTGATTAACCTCTAAATCTAAGTACAATCCTTTGCTCTCTTCCACGTCGTCGCCTAAAGTTGTTATTGACTCGTCCGACTCCTTACGTACGGGGGCACGTTCCTTGGACTTGGAGAACTTCTTATACTTGTTCCTCGAGAACAGATTCCTAACTTTGAATTTGACCTTCTTTCCTTGCTTTGTCGCCATTTTTAAATGGAAACCCGGCGGGCGTCGTTGTTGTCAGCGGCACCCCCGACCTGGGGTCAACGACCGGGAGACTGCAGAGTACTGTGAAAAGACACTGTCACTGGATATTTAATAAGATTACCAACACACAGTGCATGTCTTCATAAGTTACACGGGGACATCCTAAGCGATACGCTCTAAAACCTGCCATTACCTACGTACCTTCTATATTGTTCACTCGGAGCTCAAGCAAAATCGGGATATCTTGGAAACCTGTGGGAAGTCTTCAGTTCCCACTTACTGATTCTGTACACACGATCATGAAATCCTTCACACAACTTACATCACGCTGCCCCTTCTCATCCTTGGCTGTGAAATATTCAACTCGCGACTCCACAACAAATCAAATATCTTAGTAGTTCTCCGGAAGACTCTCTGCTGTGACTTTTGTCCGAAAGGTTTGATAAAGGCACAGATTTGTCAGTTTAAATGAGACAAAACATAGTTAAGCTTCCGTATCTGCCCGCTATGTAAACACGATCTTTAGACGTTCAAACTTACAATATTCATCCCACGGCTCCACAACAAACGTCTAGTGGTGATCACGAAGTAGTGGTCTTCAGTATCCACATGGTTTTTAACGATAAAGAGTTGCAAGTTTAAGGCCTGCGACAAACTAACCTAAGCTGCTCTACGTACCTGTCCGACATGTTGGAAAGGTGCGTCAGGTGTTTACACAGGCCAGGTGAGACAACGCTACCTGGGCGGTGATTGACAGGTTTGCTCCGCCCCCTCCCCTATCCCGGGGGTGCGGGTCACGCATGTCCAGACCTCCATAGTTCCTAACAGGTCATGGATACTAGAATCCGGCAAACATAGGATCAATAATTGACCAGGAGAGTAAAGGTAACTTTTACCCTCCGGCAACTTGATCAAACCCTATTATTCCACCCTCATTTGGTTAAATGTTACCGTTTTTCAGCCTGCATTGTTCGCCTTCATTTAGACCCCTATGTGGCAATATACTAGAAGCATATCATGTGTGGTACCAGGCTCATTTTGCTAGTAATTTTGCGAGTCGTGCATATATAACTAGACGAACAGAGGGGAAAATCCGCACCACTGGACCTGCAAAACACCACAAAAGTCATGAAATCAACCCGGATCCTCATATGTATACACGTGCACGTCAGTGTGGAGATTAAATATCGACTACTGATAACGTCACATGTATGAATATTGAATGCCACCCGCACCTACTGATGATCTGGAAGATGTCGTCTGTTTATAGCATGGCTACACAATTTTACAGTACATTAATTTGAACCAACAAAACGGATATCACGCCTTTACGACTATTAATAAACACTACATCTGTGTTAAATTCAATCACTCGTCCGCAGGCTTCAGATTCCCCATGGACAAACTACTCAGCAAATACACCTGCAAAGCTAGGGTAAACAACCTAAAATAGGGATAAACCTGGATTATCTAAAATTTCCAAGGGAAAACAGAGAAATGTTCACGAAAACTATTCATTTTTTCCGAATCGCGAAAGGACTAGGATAGGGCTATGAAAACTTTATAAATCTGGGGATTGAAGTGGCGGATACCTCTGAAGTACAAAGTATCTAATATGCAGTTCACATTACAATCGCTAGAGAACGCTCTTCGTTGATTGGGACATGCCCATCTCGACCCCTGCGCGGTGACCCTGCGCTCATGCTCAGGGGACGTGGAACCCAGGAAGCTGAGAGTGTGTCACACAGGTTTGGTTAAAAAAATTAAGCACTTTCTCTCTAAAACAGGCGGTATTCTACTGATTTGGCCGACATGGGACTCTGCAAGTGTCCCAAGAAGAAAGTGACGAACCTGTTTTGCTTCGAGCACAGAGTCAACGTGTGCGAACACTGCCTAGTTTCCAACCATCCGAAGGTGGGTTGCTTCGCTCCTATCAGTCAGTGTGTCGATTGTGGTCGTGCATGACATGTCGTCTGTTCGTTTGTCTGAGCGCTAGTCGTTTGGGTTGAAATTATGTCTTCAGATTTAAAAGAAACTGGACAAGCTCTCCTATTTCAAACGCCATCTCGTATAAATTCCAGTCCTGTGGACCGAAAAGAAGTTATTTTTCTGAACACACCTGTGACCGGAACGTTTCAGAAGTGAAAATTATTTGTCTATGAGGGGAGGGGCGAGAGGAGTACTAGTAGCGCGATCGATGAAATTCTTTTCGCCTTCACAGCTTCCCCGCACCTGTGTGTGGACAGTTGGGAAAGTATTGCAGACACCGTGTATCCCACAAGTACCTGACGTCACTGGATTGGCCAGAACGTGCATAACTAGTCCAAAAATAGAAAATTATGGTTTTAAAAATATGTAACAAATGTTCAAGTCCTGAACTACCAAGGCACGCCTCACATGGCTTAGATTGTGTGAAATGTTTGTCTGTTCTCCACACATGTACATGGAGGCAGGAAATTGAAGGAAGAGTTTCACAGCTGCAGCACAACACTACACCCCTGCCTCTGCCCTTCCAACAACAGCTGCACAGCAAACCTCCTCCCAGCTGCATATCAACAACCATTATCCAATCACTCCCTTGACCATTGCAACATCCTCTGCTTTTTTTTCCCCACAGTGCATCGTGCAGTCCTACCTGCAGTGGTTACAGGACAGTGACTACAGCCCACAGTGCAACCTGTGTGGAGGGGCCTTAGCAGACGGAGATGTGGTTAGACTTATTTGTTATGGTGAGTCCCCTGCAAAAGTGGAAGTGATCTTGAACCAGGTTAGCTAAATGAACAGTTGGTCTTCTCTTCTACTGGTCATGACAGACAATGACAGATGCTATGTATAGTATTTTTAGGTTCATAATATTTTGTACCAGGGAAATTCCCCTAGCTTTTTTTTAAAGTACTCAAGTACAATGAACAGTGGAAAGGGGATTGCAACCTTTCCTTTATTGAAATGGTGCCACAAAGTAACATTCCTTTTATACCTGTTATGTTGCAGATGTGTTCCACTGGTCCTGTCTGAACAGTTATGCCCAGACACTGCCGGCCAACACGGCACCTGCAGGCTACACCTGCCCCAAGTGTAACAGTGGAGTCTTCCCCCCACCCAACATGGTATCACCTGTGGCTGACACCCTGAAGACGTGGCTGTCACAAGTGAACTGGGCAAGGGCTGGGCTGGGCCTGCCATTGGTAAGGCTGAGGCCAGTGTTCTAGCTTTTAAGTGATTTACACCCCCTATGTTGCAATTCAGGCCACCTACGCTGTGATATGGGCCACCTATTCTGTCATTAGGGCCATCTATGCTGTGATTTGGGCTTATGATTGTGTTGATATAGAGACTATTTCTCCCCACAGATAGAGGAACACACACCTAGTACAGTACAGGAGACAGAGAGAATAGAAGACTTACCTGCCACCACTGGTGAGTATAGCTACACTTCCTTAGAAGGGAAAACAAAGTATGCATTTCCAATGCATTGCTACTGTACTACAGAATTGTTCCAGACCTGCAACAGTACCCGATAAATGAATTTACAGTAAGATAGACTAGTTGTTGTTGGTTTATACAGGTGAGAAGATAACAATGTCTTTGTGTCCCATATCCAGTTAGAACAGATGCAGACATGTCGGGTATGGTGGATCCCACCTACCTGCAGACCAGACCCAGCATGAACGGCCCCGCCCACGACAACACTGACCACGCCCGACAACAGCAGAACAGCTTCAGCCCCGCCCCTAGCAAGCCAGCAGTCTCGACCAATCACAAACCTCCACACAGCACAGCCATCAACATGTCCCACCTCCAGACACCTGCAGGGTTCTCTGCTGGAGTTAACGGTGGGTCAGGTGTTTATGGTTCTTTAAGTATGAAAAATCGTTTTACATGCACTGCAGGTGCTTCATGTCCCATAAAAGGGCATGGCATAATACACTACTGTTAAAGTTGTTATACTAACCACTTTCTACCTCTACATAAGAACCATCTGGTCGTAGATGTACAGTCAAACCTGTGGTAGTGACCATTGATCCAAGTATTAAGAATCCTGTCTGCAGATGTCACTTGTCTACTGGGATCATTTTCTTGAAGTCCTGTGAGTGGTCACTATAGACAGGTTTGAAGTTCTTTCACATGTGCTGGAGGTGTTGCTCTCTTGTATCTCAAATTTGAACCATTGTGACTGCCATTTCCAGACTCGTACTCTCCCAGGAAACTGTTTGACTCTACGAAGGACGACGAGCGGAGAAACACGTCGTTTGACCATGACGAGAACAAGTACAAGCGGAGATCAGCGCTGAACTGGTTCTCCAGGTGGTTCAAGTAAGTTTGTTTGTTTGTTTAGTTGTTTGAAGACAAGAATAGGCACAAGACTTGTTCTTTAAGTGGTCTGCTTATATTGGCCCAGACCTGAACCTGAACAAGTTTGGCAAATCATCTGTAAGTCTAGGGAACCACCTTATTGGAAAATTGTTGTCTTTGTATGAGGGTTTACATATTTTAATCTTGAAATGGAGTACTATTTATCACTACAAGTTTTTCAGATTTTCAAGTGCTAAATTGTCTGCTATGAATAAACTTATTAGATACACAGTCCTAATTTCCATTGGTCATTTTCCCTCTGACAGGTCTGTAGCAGGGACACAGAAGAAGGACCCAGATGCGAACCTGAAGAGGTTTATCGTGATGATGGTGCTGGGACTCATCGCGTTCCTGACCTTCATCGTCATCATGACCCGCGTGGGTCGGGCGGCCGCGGAGAACGACCCCTTCCTGGACCCCATGGCAAACCCCAACATCAGGGTCGGTCACGACATGGGTCACCTGGAGGGCCCCCAGTGAAAAATTGCCCTTTTCCTCTGCCTAAAACTTTGTGTCCACAGCACAGCAACCTAAATTTGGGGCCGCACCAATGCATTTTTGTGGTTCTTTTTCTTCAGCTTAAAGTGAGAGAAAAATTAGCAAAAGGTCAAAAAAGAAAACAAGAGCTGGCAGGATTTTGCCTGCAGGCTGTTTTCATGTTGATTTTCCAGTGTTTTCATTGGAACCAAGAAATTGAATTTTTTTGGCCTTAGATACAACAGCTTCTAATTATTATTAATGTTTTCTTTGCTGTTGATTAGTTAACTGGGTTACAGAAGGTGGAGGTTCGTAAACATCATGGAAATTAGATGATTTTGAAAAAAATATACATTTTCCTAAAACATACTTGTCTTTAAGCATCAAAGTTTGGGTTTGCCAGAACCAGATTTCCCTGTTTTTTCTTTTTATTTGCCACACATGCACACACAGTGGTGGCTTTGTGTAAGTCTGGCTGAAAGATACCTGAAAAGCATTGCTCTGTTACTAGCCTCCACCAGGCCTTCCTAAGGGGTTGTGGATAGCCGAATTCTGCAAAAAGTGGGTCACTAATTGGCCAGGCAAGTGAGTCTGCGGTAAGGATAATGTTTCCTACTCGGGCAAATGCAAACTCCCCTGGCAAATCATTCTACCTATAGCCAGCATAGTTAGTCTTGTACAGCTGGGTTATACAGTGTTTTATGATACATGTATACACAAATTTTATGTTTGGGTAGTGGTCAATGTTGTACATCTTGTTGAATTAACCAGGAGAGAGGAACTTGTTGTAATATGATAAAAATTATTATTGCATGTTTTAAATTCAACTTAAGTGTCCAGGAAAGCTAGGCCTCATATTTTTTTAATGCCTCAGAATACATAAAAGTGATGAATAATATGACATTACAAAAATGTAATGTTTAATACCGTAACTCATTCAACTTCTTTTACTGAGTATTTTAAAAAGTTTTCCTGTAGAGAATCCTGCCCCCACTTTTTTTTTGCTATGTAACTAAACAGACTCTCCCAAAGCTGCTTCTTACTACTGTAAATACTGTATATATATCATGTTGTCCATATTAGCACAGCAGATTATGTAGCTGCACCTCAACAAGCTTAATGTGCAATGTAGGAAAACTACTATAGCTCCCCCTGATTTTGAATTGGTTTTGCCCAGAATAAATTAAAATTAAAAGTGTCAAGGAAGGTTCAGGTTGGTAGATACCACTTTCAGACATGTAGGCGAGATTGTCATGGCCTTGGACGTAACAGCCAATGAAAATGGCTGCTGTGAGATTTGAATTATCTTGATATGTAAACAATATTGTGACCATGAACCGAGGATTGTTGAGTCTAATGACTAAATATTGTACATGTATAAGCCACACCAGGAAAGTTCTGACTATATTAAATAATGTTATACATTCTGATGTGTGCGTTCTGTATTGTTGACTTTCAGTTATGATCATTTCTCTACTTATGGGGAATTTTGTATTGCGTCCAAGAATAGCTATAAGGCGTTACATTGCATAAAAGTGGTAAATGATATCGATCCCCAAGCAACATGCTGTTTTCATATATTAGTGAAATATTACCTCTTACGTACAAGCAGCATTCCACTGTGTCAAAAGGATGGAGGTAAATTTTGCTAGCTTAGAAGAATATTTGCCATTGACGAATGTGTGAGGTATAACAAGGTTTGAAAGGAAACGTGCATCCAAAATCTACTGTAATCCACTGATATCAAGCAGTTTGGGTTTCCTGTATGTTCCACGGGATTCATTTCGTTCAGCAGTTCGCAGTATAATCCCTGATGACACCCCACAGAAAAAAAGTTTGTTTCCACGGTCAGGGAACTGCAGATATACCCCCAGCCTGTAGGTGGCGGTGTTGTAACATGCACCTGTCACTTGCCGGAATCTGTGAACTGCAGGTACGCTTCCGGTCGGTAGGTGATGACCAGTAACTCCATCGTCATACGCGCGATGAACAGCACGAAGTTTAATCCTGAAAAGAAAGAAAACAAAAGCACATGGAGTTTTACCGACCCTAGTCCTACTAGCAAATAGGCCTTACTCTGACAGAGACAACTTTCCAGCCAGCCTTTCTGGTAACAGCCGTCGCTTCCAGAGAGAAGTGGAGGAAACCAATTCCCGGCGTGCGCCAATCGACCAGGGCGGGCAGGCAACACCCCAGCACCGTGGAGAGATACCGTGGAGCTCCCGATGGTATGGCTGTTGTCAGGCTACATGTACTTTAACTGATCTCAAGTTTGAAGCATCGATGCTTTTATGTGGTATTTCTATTTGACTATTATATATAAAGCGTCGAAAATATCCCCAACAAACTCAAACTGTTTGAATGGAAAGAAAATTAAAGTTATGACCACGTGACCCACCTAGTGAAACTACCGCTAACATGTGTTCCCCTGCCTCGGTGGCTCCAGCCTGGGTGGTGTACACGTAACCAAGCAACGCCGTGTAGAACGCCAAGATGTGGATTACCTGCAGGACGCGAAGGGTTAGAAACAGAGTCAGAGGCGGTGGTTAGTTGAGACTGAGACACGAAAACTCGGCAAACATAAGTTAAGTTTGTATGTGCTTTGAGTAAGGAATTTGATAATGAATAAATATTTCTTCAAGCAGATACCTACCAAAACTGTGAAGATGAAGTTCTGTGTCGTGACGCCGGGCTCCTGTGTGTGCAGGTAGACCACCACGTCGTAGATCGCGGCGCCCAACAAGACGAAGAACAAGACGTAAGACACAAGGATGAAAGTCTCCTTCTTAGACAAGCGCGACTTGGCCATTCACGCGGGCGTCGTGCGCTGCTGGCATCCTCGGTCAGCCCTCAGCAGAAGAAAGACCGGTCCTCCGGCTAAGTCATGCTTGTCGGGACGCCTCGATGGCACGGGCGTAGAGAATGAGTCTTCCGTTGCCAAGGAAATGATTGTGCAGGGCGACGTGACCTTACATGACTTTGATATAGAATGTTCTTTTCTTATCCGTGGTTCTAGAACGCCACCAACGAAACGCGCGTTGACATGGCGTTTCATCTTTCCACATGGGGGAGACCATTGAACGACTAAAAGTCTGACGGGCCCCTCCACCGCCGTCCGCCGCTCACTGATCAATAACGACTCCATCAAATTTTGAACTGGCTTCGGAGCGTTCGTTTGCAGAGGAAAAACTTTTTCCGGGGGTTAGAGGTCAGAGGCGGGAATGCTGAGTTTGGACATAACAGTTAACCTATTATTGTCTTCGTCAGAAGGACTATGAAATTGTCTCGCCGCATTGTGGGAACTGCGGATTTTGCGATATAACTCTGGCAGGCATGATTCGACGTCCATGATTTTTGGCAGGCAGATTACCGTTGTTGAGGCCGAAGTCAAGTGTAAGTTTCGGCTTCGTGGGGGGTCCGTGCGTCATGTTAATGCACCTTTTGTGTTTGTGGGTTGTTAGCAAAATAACTCAAGTATTTGTAAAATGTTGCTTATAATTTTTGGTAGACAGATTACTATTACTATTGTTGGGACCAATGTTAAGTTCGTTAATGGGCTTTGTGGGGGGTTTCGTTGTCACTGTAGCGGACCTTTTGTGTTTAGAACTTCCCCCACCACCTCTGCTTGGAGACAGCTTTTCTTCTTCCTTCTATGGCCACTCTTCTTTTTGCGTTGATGCTTCCCTGATATGTTCTTGTTCCCACCAATGGCAATGATGGAGTCCTCGTCGTCGAGGTTGCCGAACTCTTTCCCTTCTTCATCCACCATTGTTGCTAACGCACCCTCTTCAGCGACCTGTTTCTCTATGCGACGCTTTGCTCCGCTAAAGGCATCCAGAGCCTCTTCTACTTCGCGAAGTGCTTTGGAGGCATCGTGTCTCTTGCTCCAAGCACATTCATCTTTTATCTTCTCTAGCAGCTTCCAAAGTAAGTCGTTTGCTGTCTTTACCCTCTGGATTTCCAACGTGACGGCTCCTTCTTTGTCGGTTTCTGCTTCCGGTATGAACTTGTCAAGCAGGTCCTGGACTCTAACCACACCCGTGGTGTAGAATTGCTTGAAGAGACCAAACTCGCTAAGATTCTCTGAATGTTTGTAATCCTGCAAATGCTTCTCGCGAGTAATGACATCTCGCTTCTTCACTTCTTCTTCTGCTTTAGTATCTCCAGCACCTTCGTCCCATTCTTCCCTTTCCTGATCTTCTTCCCGGTCTTGCACCTCATCTCGGATATGCGGACGAGATTCGAAGGTGACGCCGCAGATTCGACACCCCGTGTCGTCAAGTTTGAATTCACGCAGATCGTCACGCTGCGCTGACATTTGCCGTTCGACGTTTGCAATCCTGTGTGATAATTCTGTCGCATCCTTCTTAGGCCAGACTTTGCGGTGTGAGCGCCAAAACTTCTGGATTTTGCTCGCTGCCTTCTGCTTTCGTTCTTCATCAGCTTGTTGTTGCCGAATCCTCTCATACATATCGCCACCACCAACCAACTCTTCTTCCTCTTCCTCTTCACTTTCAATGATGACGTCATCCTCTTTTTGGCCATAATACTCCTCCCCTTCTTCATCATCCTGTGAAGCGTCTTCCATCTCTGCAATGTCAATTCCTGCGCTGCCCTGTGGCGCGGGCACGAGGACGTCAACGTTAGACGTCTCGCACACGTCGGTGTGTGCGCGGGCACTTCCTGAGCTGTCGTGGACTTCAGTTACAGCATCATCATCGTCGTGGATCCGGGATTCTAACGGTACCTTTTGCCAAAAGCATCCGATAAACATTTCAGGTTTCACTTCCTCAAAGTTAAGTCCTTTGTAGATACCTCTCGTCCCTCTGTCAGGGTATCTCCAGAAGCAGTGCCGTAGGTGTTCCTGGTCCCTGGCCTTCAGCAGGTCTTTCAGAACGAACGCAACATCGCGTATTCCATTGGCTGCTCTTGTTTTTCTGACGGCATCCGCAAGTCTTTGCGGAAAGTGCTTCTTGATGCTGATCTTGTACAGAACTTTCCGCAAAGGCAACTCTGCATCCCTTGGCACAGGCCCACCACAACCGCAAATCAGCACTAATGCCAAGATGAAGACTCTTTCCATCTCCCCGCTGTCGGCATAGTCAGGGACGTTTGGACGGAAGACATCATCGATGACGTTAAACTGCGGATATTTCTCGCCTTGGCAAATGATGTTTATGATGAACCAAATGCACTCTTCAACCTTCCTGAGGATCACGTCCTTCTTGAAAGGGAGTCGTTGGATGGCCGAATAGATAAAGCCTTTATCCCTGCTCCACAGGCGATCACACAAATGGACCATAGAGATGTAACTCGCAGGGAGACAGAGCATCATGTGTTGATTCATCTTGGCATACATGGAGTAACAGATTACAAGAAGTAGCTCCAAGAAGAAGCAAGTGTTTGCAAAGGATGGAATCAGTGGCTCCAGTGCCCTCTTCGCCAAGAAACCCATGAAGGCCTTCATTTTGCCTAATGAAGACAGAATGTCTCCTCTTTCGTAGATGTTTTCGACGAATTCCTCTAGTCTTCTCATGAAACTGAAGAACAAAGGAGGATTTCGACCTACCTTATCGCAGATCATACCAATGTGCCGCGGGATCCTCTCAGGGTGAAGTCTTTTCATGGCCTTCTCTTCGAACCCCTTCTCAGTAGACACGAGAAGACTCGAAAAGTTATTTGGCGGTTCTTTGGCTAGTAGAAACAGGTTGGCAATCTTGATCAACAGGTCCGTGTTTGATCTTTGGTCGCTGGGACTGGCGGAATCCCACAGAGACTGGGCATAGTCACGAATACACAAGGTGACGATTGCATCACCCTGGAACTTGCTGAAAACCTCTTTGACTAGTGGGGACTTTTCAGTGAGAAGCCTTTGATGGCCGTGTGTTGGAAAGAGGATGTAGTACAGGTCATCGCATAACCTGCTTCTCTCTGCACCACGATCACTGTGGACAGCAACAGCCTGTTGTACCGTTTCCCAAGGACTGGTTTTGATTGCCTCATATCCCCGGTCGAAGACTCCATGAACCTTTATGAGAAGGACTGTTGCTTCCAGAAAAGACATTAGAGTGCCCTTGTCATATGGTCGGTGTTGGTAGGCACAATCATCTCCTTTCGGGCAACGCAAACCAGCAGTGTAGAAAGAACATACTCTATTGCTTGTTGCAATTGTCTGTAACATCAGTCGGAGTTTCTCCTTGAACTGTTCTGCGTTTCGGAGGAGGTCACTGGCCATGTATGCCCTTGCTTCATGAATGCTCATCTTCTTTGTGGACTCGCTTCTCCCTGACGACCCTATGTCAATGATATCTAAAATTCGCGGTTCTTCAGAGGCATTAAATGTCGTATTGCTGACGTCTGTGCATTTCACTCCGTAGAACAGATCACAAGTCGTTAGCCATTCCTGCTCTGCGCACTGTCACCCTAGCGAGCAGGAGAGCCCTTACAAGACTAAAGAGGCTTTCCAGCCGCACAAGGATGACTCGAATTTCTTTCAACGATAAGGTCCTCCTTTTCTGTATCAGCAGGGTCGCCGCTTCTGTAGCTCCTGGTATGTTCGTCCCGAAGAGCTGGATTGCACTTCTGAGCGTGCACTCGTCGCCTGTCAAGTCTCCAAGCATCATCATAGCTTCGGCTTTGCGCTCAGTGTTGTCACATATGGTATATAGCTTCATACACCTTATCAGGTTGTCCTTGGTCTCTTGAATGCCAACGGTTCTATTCTTCGTCTGCTTCCGACTTTGGTAGAGGAGACAGTCAGCTACAAACTCCGGATTCTGGTGAGGATCTGCTGCTTTGGCGGCAGCCTCAAACTCTCCCACTGATTTCAGCAACTCGGCCGCTTCCTGGCCCCTTTCTTCTTCTTTCAGAAGCGCTGCTGCCTCCATCACACGACCATACTTCTTGAGAAGGGTTAGACGGGTATCAACGGGTAGGCGGTTGAGGCAAGAGACCATTTTCTCCTCTTCTACGTGCTTGTGGTAGTGGTCAATGGCTGCCAGGAGAAGGTTATCTGGTGTGTGAATGGGTGCTGTAACAACAACAGTAGGATCCAGACCCTTCTGTTTGCACTTGTTTTGCAACTTGACGTACTGCTCAGACACGTCTGCGGCAGCTTCAAACTCATCAACGCTTCTCAAGAAATTTACCGCCTTCTTGAAGTTTCCGGCTTGCACGAAGCAGCGACTGGCGTCCACCTTCATGTTTTCTTTTTGGTATAGGTACGCAGCGCTTGAAAACTAGGTACAAAAGCAAATGTATAATTTGCTTAGTCCTCAGAATTTAGACAATGGTACTATACTATCTGTAAAACCGTCGATGCAGGCCATGTTTTATATGCAGAGACCAATTCAAATAGAAGTAAGTACTTTACTAACATCCTGCAAGACACTTTTTCCTTCTTGTGGTAGTTCACTGTGTACATACCTGACATCGCCATACCGCTTCAAGGTTGTCGCAGGTTATCCAAAATGATATGGGCATCATACACATTTTCTTCATATTGAATATTGCCCAAAGTATCTGGTAAATACCTGGTGACATCTGTACAGCAGCAACATGAACTCAGCGGCTATTGGTTTCCTTTTATAGTTCTGTTCTCGCTTATTAGATGTAACGTCATTTTAACATGGGCTTGTAAATACAGTATAGCTACATATGGCTGTGATGATATATTACTAAGGTTTATACCTTGAAGAGCAAGAGCGAGGACTAAGATGTAAAGCTTGCACTTATTGTGAGTGGATGAAAAGTTTCAACATACCTCCCCAAGTCGTTCAAATAGCTTGGCTGCCAGTTGGTAGTCCCTTGAGTTGGTGAGGCACCTGGCTGCTCTGACCAGGGCCTCCCTGTCGTCCACATGGTTTCCGCTTTGCAAGAAGAGGTCCGCTGCCTCTAGGAACCTCTGTCTTATCCTGTGCTTCTCTCTTGTCGTGGCAGCGTCTTGGCTGGCCTGATGAGCGAGATGCTGTGCCAAGGCCATTTTCTCCTTCTTCGGATCTCCTCCTTTCTTGAAGAAGTCTAAGGCGATTTCCCATCTCTCCTTTTTGTAGAAGTACTCACCACGTTGACACCATTCTTCAGGCGTGGACTCCTTCACAAAGATGTTGGAGGAGAGCTGACCTGGGAAGGATGTTTAAGAATTGTTGGTAATGATATCTAATATTGTTGGCAACGACACCATAACAACGCCATTGTCTGCCATAGACAGTTACTTAATAAAAATGTCAGCACTCACCTTGCTCATCCCGTTGTGGCTCTTCGACAAACTGCTCTGCAAGGAAATACTTGAACATTGGCGCATGCTTAGTTGGGTCTTCGTCGAAGATCCAGACGTTCACCCTCGCACGAGTGATGGCAGTGTACAAGTTCTTCAGCTCAGAGTTCAACACCTAAACGGGAAAATATTCATGCGTCCTTTGGTGAAATACACAGCAGAATTGAACACAAAAAAGGGAAAAGAAAAGATTAGTCAAAGGACTCATTGAACGCTCCATTCGTCATTCAACACACAAGTTTCTTGTGAATAGAGACACAAGACTTAATACCTTGTGCTTCTCCGGATTGAAGTCGAGTGGCCTGGCTTGTGCGACAGCACTGCTCTGGTCATCATCAATTTTCAGCAGTCCTTCCGATCTCACCTGTGACTGTACCTTAGAAGCCACGACCACTTCATCGTCCATACGGGTCAGCACAACCCTCCATTCTTCGTTTGCCTACAGAGTGAATAGTACTTCTTATTTCTCCGTTATCATGTCAAGAAATGTTGAGATCATTCAAAATGTCCCAAACAACGTCGTGACTTTCAACCAGAACCCAATATTGCTTACCTGTGAATCCTTGAAGATGTTGTACAGCAACACGTCGTCGAATTCCAGCCCCTTCGATTCGTAGATAGTGAGTACCAGCGATCCGTGGAACACTTCCGGCATTTTCTTCTTAGCCTCGCTGTTTGCCACCAGGACGACCTGGTGAGCTCCGAACTCAATGGTAGACGTGACTCTACGGTTTCCCTGTAGAAGGGTGACTAAGTCGTTCTGTGAGCATCCCCGCAGCAAGAGGGGCTTGGGTCCCTCCATGATGCCTCGGTCCTTTGGTAGGTGGTCGAAGGAGAAGGGGAAGAACCGCTCCAGTAGTGTGATGACACCTGCTGCGAGGTCGAGTATGCCGCAGTGAGACCGGTAGTTGTGCGTCAGATGATACATGTCGGGTACCTGCACTGCTGTCCTCTTCCCCATCTGTTGCAGTGACTCTCTGGCCTTGTGGAACAACGTGCGGAGGTCCTTGAATCGAAAGGACACCCCTCTCATGATGCTCTGGGCCGTGTCTCCTGTGAAGAACATTTCGTTTGGGTCACGGCAGCAGCGGATCAACAGCGCAAGCTCAGCTTGGGTGAAGTCCTGTGTCTCATCCACATACACCTGGTGTATGGACCAGTCTACGTCCCCAGCATTAGCAAGTCGCTTATACAGATTGTGCACAAAGTCCAATTCGTCGAACATGTGGCGCTGTCGTTTCTCGTGCTGGTAGTCTAGGAAGATGTTATATATCTTGTCACGATTACCGGTAAACTCAGCACGCTTCTTGCCGATTTTGAGGTACTCTTCTCGGCTTAGGAATCCGTCAGTTGTATCAACAGCTTCGACAGAACCTTTGATGATTGACATGATTTCCATCCAGACTAACGTTGGGTGGTAGTCCACTCTTCCTCGATTTACCCGTTTCCACAAATCAGTGCAGAACACTTCATACGTTACTTCTTGTCGCATTGTGCGCCGGTCGTGTTGGAGTCGCCCGCTATCTTCAGCTGCATCTATTGCCTCTTTCAATTTGCCAAGCTCCTTTCCACCTTCGAATTCCTCATCATCGTCAGAAGAGTCGTCTTCCAGGTCAGAATATGTAGGGATGAATGTCACCGGGCCATCATTCTCCATCCATCCGGGTATCTCTTCGGTCATACGGCCCCCATCATCTCTCTTGAAGAAGTGGGGCCCTTCCAGAGAGGCATCCAACATGAGCAACCATCGCCTGGAATCGAGAAAGAGTGGGAAGCCTGCTGGATCAACGTCCTGAAGTCTTACTGGAATCTCCTCATCCTGGTTAGCTTCAAGGTATTTTTGAGCTGCTTCAGTTCCATGACAAAGCTCCCGAAAGTTCTTTCCAACCTCGCTGCACAGTACGGCGTTCTTCGTCACAAAGATCTGATGAAGGTGCTCAACCTCCTGCTCACCAGTTTCCAGATTCTCTCCGGGTTCAGGTTCTTTCCAGTCACGTTTGGTCATCTCCGAGTGGAGTGATTCGTCCCCATCATCGACTTTCTCCACGGAGAGGTCCACTTTGGGTCTTGAATGATACGTTTGGAGACTGTGGCTGTCCTCGTCGTGGACATTTACATTCTTTTTGTCTTTTGTAGAAGTCTCCTCTTCAGATCCACTATCTTCGTCTGGAATGACACCTGATTCTTCCCCATTTTCTTCATTGTCATTTTCCTCGCTTCCTTTGTTGCGCCGTGGAATGTACGCTTTACTTTTGGGAATCCACGGTTCAAAACCATGGGCAGCACTCTTGGTCCAGTAGGACAAATACGCGTTCCAAAGACGGAATAGGCAACACGTTGTTTTCCCTGTCCCGCTTCGCCCGAGTAATAGGATCGAAGAGGGGGGCTGAGCGTTCAGATGGACAATGGCGTGTTCCAGGTCGGTCACTTTGAAGGGAAACTCCACCGGCAGGCTGTCGTCTCGAAGGATATTGTTGACCAGGGAGGATGAAAAGCAATAGAACTTGAGAATGTTGTACTCATTGTCGTTCGAACTGGCCACAGGGAAGAACTGCTGTTCCTCTGGGATCTCTTTAGGACTGGTGGTGACTTCTTTCTCAGTAAACAACATTGGGAGCCTATCCTTTGCTGTTGGACCTGATTTGAATTGCAGGTTTGTACGTCCTATGAGATTCTTTTTTGCGATGGGCATGCTGCCTTTGCCCCGCACAAATGACTTCACTGCCTGCTGGATAGCACGGTCAAGGTCATCATGATGAAGCACAATATCCCACAGTCGGATGATCTCTGTGTAGATTCGACCCCCGGAGGTCAGAGTGGTGCACTCTTCTGCTTGTTGTACCCCCTTCAACCATTTTGCTGGATCATCGCTGAGGCGTGGGGAAAAGGCAATAGCTAGCTCCCACAGGATCCTGGAAGCTTTGTCTATTTTTGCTTCAAACAACTGCATTCCTTCTTCTTGTGGTGGCCCGCGAACCTTCTTGGTCAAGTTATTGATCCACTCTCCCTTTGCAAGTCGGTTTACCTTCTCTACGACGCGTTTCTTTATATCGTAGGGAAAACTCTTCTTCTTCAGAATCTTCTTTACCTTATCAGTACATTCCACTTCCCATGGCAGATCTTTGTCAAAAACATCGTACCTGGTGTCTGCCGTTGGTAGCTCCTTAGCTTCCTCTGGCTTAGCACAACTTTCTGGTGGTTTTACTTCCTGAGCCACGGTGTATAGTGACTGGTCAGCCTCTGTTTTCTCGTCTGGGTCCTGTGGCTTGCCTTGTAACTGTTCGTCGTCTGGCCTTGTGCACGGTACTGGGGTTGTGGTCTGGTAGGGTTTCTGCCTAACACGACGAAGAAGCCTCTCTTCAGTTTCCTCCTTACTTGGCAATGGAATGGTTAAAATGGAACCAAGAATACGGGTTTTAATGCATTCTTTGTCTGATTTCTTCTTTGCTTTAGATGATGCCTTTCCTTCTGCCGACGTTTTACTGTCCCCTGCCGCTGCTGCGTCCTCCCAGCTGCCTACGATTTGGGCAGCACGGTTGCTTGTCGTACGTTCATCCGTCCTGTGGGAGGTAGCATTTTTAGCGTTGTCCCGACGTTTTTTTGGTTCTGTTTCTTTCTTGATGCGTGGTTTCAAAAGCTGTCTTCTACGATCGCCCTCTTTTAGGTAGTCGAGCGGAGTCCCAGCACGTTCAAATGGAGTCATGTGTGCTTTGGTCTGCTTAGCTACATGTTTAGATGTACGCGGAGGAACAAGTTGTTGACTGGGCTGTGCTCGGCTTGCCGTTGGCGGTGTGGAGCTTTTCAGTGCTCCCCGAACTGCAAAAAAGTCGTCATACTGTAACGTTACTTCATTGTTATAATCTTCAACCAACATTTAAATCTAATTTGATTGTGTAGCTTTGGTGGCATGTTCAGCTTTATTGCTGAGTCATGATAGTTATAGCAGATTTGTTTGATGCATACCTACAAACTAATGGCATCGCGGCCATGAAAAGGCCACTTAGGTGCACCTGTTCCACCATGCCCTCCATGTATATTATGTATGTGGTTAATCGTAATAAATGAATAGATAAATAATACAGTGGCTTCCCACTGGGAGACGTAGAGCGGGACGACCACAAACTACACTTTTGTCTATGTTAGAGAAAGACGCTGGTCTCACAGGGACTGCTCTAGTATCCGATATTAGGGACAGGGTGCATTCGAGTAACTTTATCAAGTGTACCGGGCAATTAATCCGGAGTCATGATGATGATGCATACCTTCACCGCGTCCTCTTTTTAAGCAGACAAAGAGGTCGGTTCCCCTGCGAGCGTAGTGCTCTGCCCTTTTCCCATCCGCGTTACTAATGTCTGCGTCCAGCCCAGCATCAAGTAAAAGTCTTATTGCCCGTAAGGCACAGTTTTTACGGGTCTGACGCTCTCTATCGGCCATGACAACGACATGCAGTAGGGTGTTGCCTTTCGCGTCGGTAGCTTTAAGTGCGTTGGTGAATCGTGACCTGAGAGACTCGCAAACCATCGTCATCACCGGAAGGCTATCTTCTCCTGTGCATACAAAGTCAAATCAAAAACTGCATGTATTCAATAGCTAGAAAATGGTGCGAGTGTAATTATAACAATACCTCTGTTCATACCAGCCAATCGCTCAGTTGTAATTAATGTGCAATAAGTCCATGAACGAACACACTCATACCTTTCCCAAGTTCCACTTTGAGTAGTGCATGCATGGGCGTGTCTCCCTGTTCTAAGCTGAATCTTCCTAATTCAGACCCGTGCTTTAGGAGTGCATGGATGGTGTTACGGATGTCATGGATGGTGTCACCGACACATCGAGGTGATGGGGCGCCCTTGTAGAGATGTAGGAGGGGCGCTAGGTTGATCATCGACGCGTCGCAGCCGGTTGCGATTCCCCCACTGTTTGGTTTATATCCGCCACCACCGCTGGAAGCAAACAATGTTCATGTTATCGACTACTGAAGGTTACAGACATGAATGGAATGTCACACAATCGTACGATGCTACATCATCTATTCCACTCACCGAAAGAACACACCGTGCACAAGTTCCCACTTCTGCTCTGTGACGAGTCGTTCCACCAAGATGGTGCGAAGGCTCTGGACAGGTTGCACGGGTAGCAGTATCATTTCCACATCGCCTACTGCAGGGAACGACCAAACTTATTTTAAATCTTATTTTACATTCACAAATGATATATTCCATTGCAAGTAACCATAGATTTTTAAATTTCATAATCGAAATCACTTGCCTAAAACTTTGGGAATCACTTCAGCCATACGGACTAAGAAGGCCAATGGTTCTTTGTCCAGAGGTCTGCCCAATTCGACCGCCTTCAGATAGCCATCGCGAATGAACATAAGTGCCTGGTTGAATAACTGCATTTCTAGTGCGGCGTCGCCAGCTTTGTGGTATCCCTACAGCAGAGTAACAACAAAAGTAAACCTTTGTTTCTACAAAGAAAATTGGGTGTCATCATTGTGTGCGCCCCGGCATCGTCCCACTGGCGTCATCTATAACAGTGCGCACCTAGCACCGTGAGGTAAGTACTTCTACTTCTATACAATACTGGGCAATGCCCCTCACAGGGTGTAACGTTCAGGGTTTCAATGTTCTGGCGCGACCGGTGATGGTGGTGCAAAAACAAAAAAGTGAGGCAATAATATGTCAAAATATTTTGTGCACTACCTACAAAATCAAAAAGTGATACTGTGGTATGTACAAAGTAGTCGCCCAGGGCTAGAACATGAACTTTTACAAAACTGACACATTCTGATGCCTTACTAACAGAACGAAGTATTGGCATGCACAGGAAACGCTACGCTATGCATCGCAGGATGTGTAGCTTACGTCTTTACAAGTCAAGCAAGCATCAACTTAACTAATATGTTGTACCTTCAGTCGAGTCGGGCGAGTGCGTATGGCCTCTTGTGCATCAGACAACGCCAGATCAAAGCGCCCGAGTCTTAGAAAACAGCTTGACCGGTTCAACAAAATTAGAGCGAGGTCTGACCCGTGTCCAAGTTGACGAGCCAGTTGCAGGGCCTCTGTGTACAGATGACATGCTTTCGCAAAGTTTTCCTGACGAAAATGTTCAGTCGCACATGCTGCAATCCTTTCCATCTCAGATTTCAACACTAGGATGAAAACAAATTGAGATAATCATCGTCTTAGCCTTTTTTCAGGATTTACCAATTTGCTTACTGGTGGCGGCATTGCTAGCTTTTCAAGTAGGAACTAGTAGTTATCAAACCAAATGATGAGCACTGTTAGGGCCTGCTCACCTAGCTAGCCATGATCATCTCACGATCACAAACTGAGAATATTCGTAGGATAATCATGTTTGTGTACTGCTTAGATCATTGTCGGCATTTGGTCCTGTCACAGCCCTCTAGAAAGTTCTACAGCCTAAAACCGCACAAAGGCCTACTGCGAGTATCATCGCGCCGTCATTAGCTGATTAATTGCCAGAGTTGGTGACCGCGTTGTACTTTAGTTTTCAGTTTCAAAAATAACAGATTTTACCTTTGTCTGGTACGTACCTTCACCACTTCCACGCTCCAAGCAGAGAAAGATATCCGATCCCCTGCGAGCGCAATGTTCTGCCCTTTTCCCATCGGCGTTACAAACGTCAGCGTCCAGCCCAGCATTAAGTAAAAGTCTTATTGCCCGCAAGGCGCATCTCTGGCTGGTCTGACGCTCTCTATCGGCCATGGCAACTACATGCAGTAGGGTGTTGCCTTTCGCGTCGGTAGCTTGAAGCGCTTTGATGAATCGCGCCTTGAGAGACTCGCAAACCATCGTCATCACCGGAAGGCTGTCATCTCCTGAACATAAAAAGCCAAATCAAGCTATTCAATTGCTAGAATATGGTGTGAATGCAATCCAAAAACAATACATCTGTTCATACCATAAATTCATACCTTTCATAAACAAGTCCATACCTTTCCTAAGTTCCACTTTGAGTAGTGCATGCATGGGCGTGTCTCCCTGCTCTAAGCTGAAGCTTCCTAATCCAGATCCGTGCTGTAGGAGTGCACGTATGGTGTCACCGATGAATTCAAGCGGACGTGGAGAGGCGCTGTAGAGAAGAAGGAGGGGCGCTAGGTGGTCGATTTTCGACGCGTCGCAGCCGCTAGCAATTCCCCCGTTGTTTGACCGATACCCGGCACCACCACTAGAAGCAAACGATTCATGTTATCGACGATGCAATGTTAAAATATAAATGGAACTAGTTGTGGTGAATACACACAATGATACCATGGCATATTCTCCATTCCACTCACCGAAAGAACACAATGTGCACAAGTTCCCACTTCTGCTCTGCCACGAGACGTTCCACCAACATGGTGCGAAGGCTCTGGACAGGTTGCACGGGTAGCAGTATCATTTCCACATCGCTTAGTACTGTATGGACGAACAAACAGTCTTGTTTTACATTCAAAAATTGATATATTCCACTGCAAATAACCATAGAGTAAACTCATATATGTCTAATTTCTTATACTTCTACAATGAACCCTTATCAAGTTAGAAAACAATTGACTTTCGGTAGACTTTTACATTTCATAATTGAAAACACCTACCTGGAACTTTTGGAATCACTTCAGCCATACGGAGTAAGAAGGTCAGTGGTTCGTTGTCCAGAGGTCTGCCTATTTCGACCGCTTTGAGATAGCCATCACGAAAGAACTCAAGTGCCTGGTTGAATGACTGCAGCGCTAGTGAGGCATCGCCAGCTTTATAATAACCCTACGACAAGGTGATAACAAATGATAAGTTTGATCCTACGTATAGGAGCCACAGACAATAAGGCGTCTTGTGTCACGTCATCATTTTATGTGGAATATCATCATCTTGAGTACCATGTCATCATTATGCGTCAAACAGCATCGTCTCGCTGGCATCATGTATGATTATACCTAACTAACACCATGACATCACTGCGACTAACACATTTTGATGCCTTGTTTACAGAAAAACTATTGACATGAAAACGTTACTCTGGGCAACGCATGATGTGTAGCTTACATCTTTACAATCAAAGATTAACTACCAGTAATCAGTAGTACCTTCAGTCGGATCGGGCGAGTGCCTATGACCTCTTGTGCATCAGACAACGCCAGATCAAAGCGTCCTAGTCTTAGAAAACAGCTTGACCGGTTCAGCAAAATTAGAGCAAAGTCTGACCCGTCTCCGAGTTGACGAGCCAGTTGCAGGGCTTCTGTGTGCAAATTGCATGCTTCCACAAAGTTTTCCTGACGAAAATATGCGGTCGCACATGCAGCGATCCTTTCCATCTCAGATTTCAACCCTAGGATGAAAAAAATAAGGTGCGTTAATCGATATCATTTTAGCATTTTTCAGGATTTACCAATGTGGCTACTTGTTGGCATTACTTTTCAAGCAGCAACTACTCAACCCAAATGATGACCACTATTAGGGCCTGCTCACTTACAATCACAACCTGAGAACATTCGTAGGATAGTTATGCGTATACTGAAAAATTCAGCTGTCTCAATTAAATCTTTGTCGGGGGTTGGTTCTGTCGAAGCCTGCTAGAAAATTCTACAGCCTGAAAACCGTACGACGTCTATAATCAACATGACCAACCGTTATCAGCTGATTAATTGCCACAGTTGGGCCTACTCACCTTCGATCGTCTAACGATGAGGCTATCATAGGATATTTATGCATGTGTACTGCGACTTAGATCATTGTCGGAATTTGGCCTTGTTCACCAGGACACACAGCCCAACCTACTGTGAACATCATATCGCCGTCATTAGCTAATCAATTGCCAGAGTTGGTGACCGCGTTGTACTCTTAGTCTTCAGTTTCAAATATAACAAATTTACTTTTGTCTGTTACGTACCTTCACCACTTCCACGTTCCAAGCAGAGAAAGACTTCCGATCCCCTGCGAGCGTAGTGGTCTGCCCTTTTCCCATCGGCGTTACGGACGTCTGCGTCCAGCCCAGCATTAAGTAAAAGTCTTATTGCCCGCAAGGCGCATCTCTGGATGGTCTGACGCTCTCTATCGGCCATGGCAACTACATGCAGTAGGGTGTTGCCTTTCGCGTCGGTAGCTTGAAGCGCTTTGATGAATCGCGTCTTGAGAGACTCGCAGATTATCGTCATCACCGGAAGGCTATCTTCTCCTGCCCATACAAAGTCAGATCAAACAATTCAATTGCTAGACTGTTCTGTGTGCGTGTGCAATGATAACAGTACCTCATAGGTTCATACTAGTCCCAGTTCTCCATCTGCAACTGATACGCCGAGCAAGAGGAAGAGCAAATTAGAAAACAATGATATCAGTAATGTACCAAAGGCAACGTTATTTCTGTTCTTCAAAATTGTGCACACAGGGTAACAAACTCGTACCTTTCCCGAGTTCCACCTTGAGTAGTGCATGCATGGGCGTGTCTCCCTGCTCTAAGGTGAAGCCTCCTAATCCAGACCCGTGCTGTAGAAGTACACGGATGGTGTCACGGATAGTGTCACAGATAGATTGAAGTGGCGGGGCCATGTAGAGATACAGTAAGGTCCCCAGGTTGATCATCGACGCGTCGCAGCCGGTTACGATCCCCCCACTGTTTGGTCTGTATCCGCCACCACCACTGGAAGCAAACAACGTCAACGTTCATGTTATCGACGGGATCACAGCGGTCAACGCAAGCAATGTTACAAACAGGAATGGAAGATCACACACAATACTACGATGCCACATTATCTATCCCACTTACCAAAAGAACACAGCGTGCACAAGTTCCCACTTCTGCTCTGCCACCAGTCGTTCCACCAACATGTTGCGAAGGCTCTGGACAGGTTGCACGCTATGCAGTATCATTTCCACATCGCCAACTGTAAGGGAATGAAATCTTATTTGGCACTCACAAATTGGTATGTTCTATTGCAAGTAACCATAGGGTAGTAAAAGATCATACATATAACACATGTACAGCCCAGCCTTATTTAGAGACCAATTGACTTTTAGTAGATTTCTTACAGGAAAGCCATGCACCTACCTGGAACATTTGGAATCACTTCAGCCATACGGAGTAAGAATGTCAGCGGTTCTTTGTCCAGAGGTCTGCCTAATCCGACCGCCATGAGATATCCATCGCGAAGGAACTCAAGTGCCTGGTTGAATGACTGCAGCGCTAGTGCGGCCTCGCCAGCTTTGTCGTAACCCTACAAAGGGGTAACAGAAACAACAGAAGTTTGGTTCTGGAAGCCAAAGAAACGGACCTTTCCGGTCGAACACCGTAAACCCCGCCCCCTTTTTCATTTCGAACACCTCGGTCAAAATCAGTGCGAGAAGGGCCGCGCAGGCCGCCGCCGCCAGAATGTCGGTTTTGCTGCTCAACTTTAAGGTCGAGTTTTCAGCAGCGGAACACTCTCTCAGCAGCCCCAAATAAAAAAGAGAGTTACGCTAATTTTTTTTTCGCTCGCGGACGCGGGATGCGCCGCATAACATCACACGGTAGGCTGACAAGAGTGCCCAGTTGCTGACAAACAGCCGATGCATGTGTTACGCAGAGTACATTTATCTGTGACAGGTTTTCCACGACATTTTCGTGCATACATCGCAGCCAGGGAAAAAACGAAATGAGAAAAAGACAGCTCGGGTGGTCACGAAGAAGGGCGCAACTTATAAAGGACTTTGTGATACAAGTAGAAACATCAGCACACAAACGTGGACATAAACAATAACTAGAGAGGCCGACATTTGCTTGGGAGCAAATACAGCATATTTCAGTCCATCTCCCTCCCACGCAAAAGTGGACTATTCCAAGCTCACCCCAGTGTAAAACTGGCAAAGATTCTCAAATAAATGAATTATATAGTAGCTATGTAATTGAGAAGAAAGATGCAAGAACAAGCACATTGAATCTCGAAAGCTTTACTAATCTTATTACAGGTATGCAAATACTAACAATGATGAGATTTGATACATTTTGAAGGTCTTAGGCACATAAAATTGAATGTGATGTGTGGGTCATTAGGCACGACTTACGTGCAATGTGACCCCAGGTAACCCGCAAGGGAACACGTGTTCTATGGCCAACGGCAGATGGAACGGGCCATTCTTTAGATATAACATGGAACGGGTACAGCACTTTTGGCCCTTTTTTTGCTGAAAATAGCCATTAAAGTTCCCCAAATGAGTCATTTGGAAGTGGTGTATGCCAAATATGTGACTGCTATTCTGTAGACACATGTTCAAGGTACCCTTATACCGAATTTCAGATCATTTGGTTGTAAAACCAGTGCTCAGGATCCAAAAATCCATTTTTTGGCGAAAAATGCCCCAAAAAACTTTCATAAAAAATTTTCAAAGGCATTTATCAAAAAAATGAAAAAAAAAAACGCCTGGGGGTATTGGCCCACTCTACCTCCATGCCAAATTTCAAGTCATTTGGCTGAATGATGGCCGAGTTGAATCCCTTTGACCGTTTGGCAGGAGAAGAAACATGAGAGAACACAATATATTTCATCCATACCAAATATAATGAGGGCTTCATAAACAAATACAAGAATGACAAAACGTCCTTGGTTAACTTGAAATTGCCTCCGATGTCACAAATTCACTTTCACCGGTAAAACAAGGAGTATTTGTCAAGTAGACATCAACTCATTTTGCTTCTCTTAGACTTTCCCGAGATTTTGACCGAGGTGTTCGAATAGAACAGGGGGTTCGACGTGTTCGATCCGGAAAGGTCCATTATGACGTTCTTTGACACGTCAGATCATCGTGTGCGACATGACATTGTCTCACTGGCATCATTTTTAACCATACGTATTTAACGCCGTGAGTTGAGTAACTAAAACATTGACTTTGATAAAAGTAACAAATTTTGACACCTTTTTTTTGCAGAAAAGCTTATTGATACACTGGAAACTTTACACTGGGCATTCCATAGATGTGTGGCTTACATCTTGAAGCAAACTAATGTCATACCTTCAGTCTTGTCGGGTGGACGCTGATGGCCTCTTGTGCACCAAAAAATGCCAGATCAAAGCGTCCGAGTCTTAGAAAACAGCTTGACAGGTTCAGCAAAATTAGAGCGATGTCTGACTCGTCTCCAAGTTGAGCCGCCAGCGGCAGGGCCTCTGAGTACAAATTGCTTGCTTCCGCAAAATTTTCCTGATGAAAATATGTGGTAGCACGTTTTGCGATCCTTTCCATCTCAGATTTCAGCCCTAGGATGGAAACAAATTGAGGTGATTCTCGTCTTAGCCCCTTTCAAGAGTTACATATGTGCTTACTGGTGGCGGCATTCCTTTTGCATCAGCAACTATACTGGTAGTCACCCGAAATGAAATACTGAGCAATGTTAGGGCATGGTCACATATGTAACAGTTGTATGTCGCACGATCGCGTCTCACGATCGCTGACTGAGGGCATTCCTGGGTTAGCCATGCATATGTAATATAGGCATGTGGCTTAGATCCTTGTCGGTGGTTGGTTGTCACAGGCTGCTAGAAACTTCTACAACCTGAAAATCGTACGATGATAACTACGAAAGTGACCTCGCCTTTATTAGCTGTACAATTGCCACCTGATGCTAAATGTAAATGTCGAGGTCTAAGATGTTCCAATGCAACAGAACTTGATATGATACAGTCATTTTTGCAACCTCACAAATATTTCTCAACTTACACTGGGTAAGGGGCTCAGAGGAAACATTTGCTTTGATGAAAGAATCTTCTAGTAATTGCTTTGATGTGTTTTTAGGTGCTCCTTCCAATATAATCGTGATAGTCGGTTCATACATGTACATCTACATGCCTCCATAGAAAATGCGCTCATAATCCCATATCAGCTTTTGGTTGAGGGATGTGTCTGTAAAGGGAGTGGTTATATCCTCTATTTCCACATTTTAATGCAACTTACCACATGTGATGGCTTTATCTTAGATATGTATATGTATAGCATGTATATACAAGCCTGAAAAACACAAACGCAGTATATTCTCATACACACCCTCCCCATAAAATGGGCGGTCCTGAAACCTTTGGTCCTCCTGTACCTACAGCCACATTGGGTAGTAACTTTCATCTAGTCATGAAACTAAGTCAGTGTAAATATGAGCTATTACATACTCTCTCCACGCAAACTGATGAAACATTGCTATCTGCGCGAGAATGAACCACCAAAGTCCTTGCAAAACCATACCCTACACCCGGATGATGATTTCAGCCCAGCGGTTCGAAGTCTAGTTAAGTTGAAAATAGTAAAATTCTCCAATCTAAAAGTAGCCGATAGGCTCGAAAGTACCTATGCAAACACGAAATTTATTGGAGACGAAAAAAACAGAGGATGCATAACGTCATCGAAACGGTATATGTTGGGTGAATGAAAAGTTGTGAACTTAGAGGTCAAAGGTTACACAACTGTTGAACAATGGGAACATGTGCAATGTGAGGCTTGGCCGGAGAGAATTTTTTTCTATTCTTTTTTACTATCTTCTAGCGAGAACGTGGTATTTGTGATTTTGTGCTTTTAAAAGGTGGTGTCAAATCTCCTTTATTGATTTTGGTGTACAAGGAGACATGCACGATATGAATGTAGGCGTAATCACACTTCCAACCGGCTCGTCTTGCTAGTCTCTACCCGGAGTCTTCTCATGTTGCTTGAAGAAAACTTGCCAACAATTTGACAAAGGAGTTAGCGGACAACAATATAGGCAACATGCAGAGACTACGTCATGCATGGTCGGTGCTGAACGGACCCTGTTGTTGACACTGTGTATTTGTTTTGTTTTCTACCCTGTGCCTGTTTGCACCTGTCCCTGCCCAAGCCTTGACAGTTCATGTATTAGAACACTCTAAGGCGGTTGTTTGTTCCTTTATAGAGTGTCAGATACAATGAATTACAGGTGTATGTCATGAATGTCAATGTGATTTTTCATAACCTCATTGAATACTTCGATAGATCAGTGATTGGCTTTAAAAACACCAGTCGCTAAATGTGCTGAATCGACTCTCTAAATATGCTTTATCGATTTTTATGGATCATTTGGAAGTTGCCCCGACATGCCTGGTGGAGGAATCCGTAGGTAGAAATTATGCTGAAACCGCAAACTTCGTGAAAATGATATTCGTGGCATTAACGTTGACGCTGAAATGTATGAAGAGTTGGTGACCGCGTTGGTGTTTTAGTCTTTAGTTTCAGTGTCCATTTACTGATTACTATTGTCCCCAGGCGTGACATGAGTGGAAAACTTCACTTCCTGACAGACATTTGAGGCCTCGTGATACGAACGGTCTAGTCGAACTCCAACAAGGGAGGCATGAAAAAATCATAGTCTAGGCCTGGTAATAGCTGCTGAGTCGATCTTTGTTTTGCGGAGCTGAGGTCGATCGCGACAGAGACTGCGCAGCTATAACAGGTGTGGATACCAGGCTATAAAATTATTTTCTTAGCCCTTAGCTACAACCAAGGAAGTTCAAGATCTTAAAACCCCCTTGCCTTGTAACAATTAGCCGGTTTGTGTAACCATATGGTGCGCTTAATAAGTCTTATCTAGTCTATCTAGCTTCCACCAGGCCTTTCTACGGGAATAAGGATCGTAGCATTCCGCAAAAAGAAGAGTAAAATTGGCCAGGGGAGTCAGTCCGCGGAAATTTGGTTCTTTCCCTCTGAACTGCGCGGCCAGTCAAACCCCAGGGCGGCCAAACTACCCTGTCAAATATTCTCCTATATGTATAGCCAGCGTAGTTAGTCTGGTAGAGACTAGTGTTTATCAAACACAGACTGAACGAGTGAAGTGTACGCACCTTCAATATTACACAGAATAGTTTGACCTTAATGTACATCTTTGTCAAACCGTTAGAATGAAAAGTTTCTCAGGTCACATCTTTAGCTAAACCACGAGTAGCCTCCATCTGACGTTTTGGCCAACTTCTACTATCTTCCGAGCCCACAGAGTCCGGTAGCTATTGAGACTGAATATCTAGACCCGGAAGTGAAATGAACTACACATATTAACAATAGTAGCCCAACTTCCCTTTTCTGGAGCTATGTGAGTATATATTCCCTGCCCTCACTTTAGATCTTTAACAAACGCTCAGTTAACCTTCTTATGTTATCTTTAACGTTGTTTCTGATGTGAGACAAGAGGAGAACAGCTTACGTGACTGCTGCTGTCGGTTAGCTTGTCCGGGTGGCGGGAAGGACCACTGCCATGGCGGCGTTGCCATCTTGAACTAACAGCCACCAGCTGGCGGTGCGTTCCTCAAGGTGTGCCGAAAACTTCCTATCGTCCCGCGTACTCAAGTCAAAATGACTTGCACCTCAGGAATGATAAACTTTTATCATACTTTCGCCGATCAATGTACCAGTCTGTAACTGCACCGAAACCAGCCCCGATGCTCCACAAACAACAAACAACACACCGACGAAAACAATGCAGTGACGGATAACCTTACCAAATGACGTTATCGAAACTAGGTGCGGCGGTAAGCAAACAAGGAGGAGTGTAAAGCGGGTACAAGCATGTGATCAAAGTTTTAACTACTGCTAGTGAGGCTGTAGTAGGCCCTTGGTCGGGTCTCGCTTCACGTGTTCTCAAAACCCACCTGAACATTCGGCCTGTCAGAAGTACCCAATATACTGCTATCTGCGAGCGTGTACTTGTATTTTCCATCTTTTCAATCTAATGCGGGAAGATCTGGCGGTGGTCGGTGGAAAGCGAAAGACGAGGAGAGAGAAATGGACGCGGAAATGACTCAAGACGGTTAGGTTAAACTTTCTTGCAAGAGTTTCATGATTCTTCTGTTCGGCGACTCTACGGAATTTTTCCCATAACTTCTCCCGGAGTTTCACCACGGGTACCTCGTCTACTACAAGGCATAACGTGCAGTGCAGTCACGTAATTAGTGGCTGCAAGCGGCTACGAGAGGTGACGTAAGTGACGTATAACGTGTCCAATCAGAAGTGAAATTTTTCATCCTCGTAAATTTCATTCTTGCTGTAAAGGTTTGTATTTTCTAAAATTTATTCTAGCCGGATGTCATGTGTTTGAACCTTTGTGTATCAATGAGAAGCTCAAGGTTAAATAAAGATTGAAATTTTTTACTACGGTGCATATACCTAGTGGCCCAATAACTTCAGAGGATATGCAATTTCTTGATTGCTGGTATACCTTTGCCACAGTGACACAAAATGACTTTTGGCTAACCGTTTATATTCAAATTTATTCACATTTTTTTTCAATTCAGCTCCAAGCTTTACAAAGAATGTCCATTGTCCTTTTTTTTCACACAAGCAGCTAAAATATGTTACCTATATCTCCAAAAATTACAAAATCACCAGTCACATATCAAGCATCTTTTACATTATATCTGAGCTAATTCTTCTATAAAGTACTTTAACTACCAGCATTTATATACAAATGGTAAAAATACATCATTGATCAAAATTTCCTAATTGAGTTGTCTTGGTTATCTACTGCACCCCTCTACTCTGATCCTTTCAACTATCTAAGTTTTCAAGTCTTGTTAAATTATCCTTAAAGCATTTCTGTATCTAGGATTACATGTAGTGTGTTCCCAAAATGGCACCAATATTTTCAATGGTAAATGATGAAGGAGTGTAAAAACTTAATCAACAAATGTTTAAAGTTAAAACTTTTGATCCAACACAAAAATTCTCTCACCTAGAGCTTTCAACCAGTCACTCTGGTCTTCCTCAGTAGACTGACCCAGTGAAGCTTGTCACGTGGCTTCTTTGAAGTGTGACGTCAACACTGGGTCAAAGGTATCTGGTAGACGATGTCGGCCCCCGTCGCGGTTCAATGTAGGGTGATGGGCCCTGATGTAAATGGCTTCCTTCACCCCTCTCAAGAAATAGTCTTGTTCAGTGTCTAAAATCCTTACAGTGTCAAGTGAGACATGGTGTCCGGGTGACTCTATGTGAATGTGTTGAGACACCTCTGACTATTTCTTGAGAGGGGTGAAGGAAGCCATTTACATCAGGGCCCATCACCCTACATTGAACCGCGACGGGGGCCGACATCGTCTACCAGATACCTTTGACCCAGTGTTGACGTCACACTTCAAAGAAGCCACGTGACAAGCTTCACTGGGTCAGTCTACTGAGGAAGACCAGAGTGACTGGTTGAAAGCTCTAGGTGAGAGAATTTTTGTGTTGGATCAAAAGTTTTAACTTTAAACATGTAACTACCAACACAGATGAACTTTCATGATATTAATCAACAAATGATGTAACATTCTTGAGTTACAAGGCTGAGAAGCTGTCAACTTTTTATGGTGTTCCAAGCACTAACCCAAGTCAAGATATGAGAAAGGCCTTGACTTGTGGATGTGATAACCAACTAACTACTACTAATATACCGAATGTTTAACATACAAGTGATAAAATCTGCCAGTAAATGCCCAAATGGTTGTCACTTTCCTGCATGGTATTAAGAAGAGGAAGAAGACCTGTACAGCAGACACCACTACACCTCCATCCATCCGACTCTGCCCAGTGTCGGCAACACTTTCCGGCAGTGCCATCATCCGAGACATAGCTGGTGTCCAACAATGTACAGGGTCATAGTTTACAATGCACAAGCCTAAACACACCAGTCACATATCAACAGGGCCCTCTAGTGAATGCACCTGGTACTGTAAGGCTTATACAAGGCTTTAGAATAGGCACAGCTAGCAGTAAATACCTACAGGATGTTGGAAAACAAACTTATTGTATAAAATGATCAATATTGACAAGTACTGTGGAAGGCACAAGTAATACTGCATAAATATTACCAAAATAAAATGTCTTTCGGTCTCCCTTCACACTTTCCTGATATGTCCTTAGTTCAGCATAAACATTCTTGGCAGATTCTGAAATTCTGAGAAGTACTCAGATTTGGAAAGACGATATCATCAATGACACACTCCTGCACAGCAGATAATAAATATAGTCCCACTACCTCTTTTAAGTTGTGTCTTGCAACATGAAAAAACAAAAAAGGGGGTTCATGAGCCAATCGTAATATATCTTGGAATCTAATGTACACTTAACAGTGGAATCAATGAAGTACTAATGGTGGTTGAAGAGGCCACAACAATTTACTTTGTTGGTTCTTAGATAATAAAATACTCCTGAACTGGAATATCAGCATGAACACAGACTCTGAGGGGAAATTCTGGACCTTGATTCAGTTTTAGGGAGTGAATACAAGTACAGTTTTCCTCCCAGACCTCCATTTTATATTGTTTTATCACCCTCACTTTAAAATGTCCTAGAACCAAGAAAATTAATTGGCATGGCCTGATGGCAAGGCTCAGTCCGTTGGCTACCATCTGTTTATTCCTCCTGCACCCCAGCCTTCTTCATTCCCTCCTTCAGGAACTTGCTGTATGTGACAGAGGCTGGGTCCATCCACCTGCACAAGAACAGAAGGAATGTTGAGCCAGGAGTGAAGTGTCCATATAAAGATACAGTAGAGATAAAGTAACAACTTACAATATCAATCATTCATATGCAGATGTCAGTTGCTGATTCATGGCTCTCCAGGATATGCTATTTTTGGCACAGGACCTCCATTTGGCCCTGGTGAGCCCTAGGATAACAGGAATATTGTAGACTTAAACTCACTTTGAACAAAGGGACATTGGTTTACCAAAATTTTCAACTGAATCCCACACCTTCAGAACAAATTTCTGTCTCATTTCTTGCACACTTCTTTTGTTACAGGATTTTAAAGAGGTTATTACAGAACTAACCATCTGTCAGTAATATCATACGTCCAGAGTATGATCATAAGATTTCCCATATCATTATACTTTATCTCCATACTCACTGCAGCATGTTGCTTGCCACATCATAAGATTCACTGGAGCTCATATCCAGGAGATGGTTAGCATTGAGGTGATGAAGAACAGTACCGTTTGGAAGTGACACCATCATTTCTACCGGAAACCTGGGAGCGTTTGAGGCAAACATGGGAAGTTGTCAGAACATCTACTGAGAAACACACCACAGAACTGGAAAAACATGGAGAGCTTTTCACTCTAAAACTATAGGTTCTCATATAATCTCACATCATTACACTATCCAAATACCAGTCTCTGGTTACACCAGGGTCTGCATAATTATGGAAACTCTCTAATGTATAGTTCCATAATTATGCAGACCCTGGTGTATAATTTTGTAGAAACTTTCCTACAAAAATCTAAGAACCATAAAATTGAATTGGTGTGATTTCAGTTTCCATATTTTCCTACAACAACAACAGTAATATGAGACTGATAAGTGACTTACACATAAGCATCCAGGGCCAGCGTGGCCAGCTCCTTGTGTTTGGGTATGGAGGAGTTGGTCTTGATGTCCTCCAGCTCGGCGACGAGCACCCAGGTGCTGACGAAGTGGTCCGACAGCATCTTCAGGATGGGCGAACTCTCCAGGGGGCCCTCCCGGAGTGTCCGCCCCGATCCTGGGGTGGCAACCACAGGTCAAGGTTAGTGTTATACGTGTGTAGTGTGGAAATATGAAAAGGTTCTCCAACTCAAAAGATTGGCAGAATTTTCAACTGACCCACATGTCTTAACTGAACTTTTGTAATGACATTTTAAGGAACATTTTCCACAATACCTCAGCAGGACTGGTCATCCAGTGCCCCCCACAGCAGAATGGAATGGACCAGTTTGTTTTCTGCCTCAGCTCGGCTGAAGGCTTCAGTGAAGTTGTAGTAAGGCACCTGGGGACACAAACAGAAATATTTCTCTTCAACATCAACTAGTCACTACCAGCAAGGCACAACAGCCAATCAAGGATATGGGCTACATGACATTTTGTGACATGCCAAGTTGCCACAAAAATAAACAAATTTACACTATAAGTACCGTTTTAAATGGGTACATCTTGACTTCCAGGCTCTTCATAGCTTCCTCCATGCTGATCTCTGTGTTCCACTTGATGTCTTTGTGGTCCTCCTCCATAAAAATGGTCCTCTCCTGTTGTGTAAATGTAACACTAAGTTTAATGAAAAGCAGCCTGATAGTTTTTAATAATGAATAAACAAAGGCTAAAAAAAGCCAACCACCCCTAGACACAACCCACATTAAACAGTCCAATCCAATTTGACGTAGTTAAGACCCTCTTGTCTGGAGCAACCCCTACCAGTCACCAACCAGTTCCTTTAGTGGTTGTTGATTACAGGCTTGACAACAAACAAACAATAAACATAAACAAAACTTTCCTCGCTCAACTCGGCTTCGCGCTGGTCGATGAAGGAGCCGTCCTCCTGGTAGATGAGGACAGGCATGGACGGGGCGACGGAGGTCAGTGCAAGCTGCGGGATGTACCCGATGTCCACCTCCATGTTCTCTTGCATGGTACCGTGCATCCACTCCATGTCTGCAACATAATCATACTTCTTAACCTCCTTTCTTCCATCAATCATTGATTATTTCATTAATTCCTTCTCTTCATTCATCCATCAAATATATTGCAAAGCATGCATGTCAGATGAGTAAAAACAGCCGGGATTTGAACTAATGATGTCTTGGTCCAGAGGCAATGTTAAGGCCTGGACTATGCACTACAGGGATTGCTTTTCACAACACTACATGTACGTGACTCACCCATGTTGAGTGACCTGTTGGCAGGTTTGTACAGATGGAAAAGTTTTACAGTGTTGTGCACATTTCTGGGTACTGGTGAGAAAGTACTCACCCACATTGAGGGACCTGTTGGCAGGTACATAGAGGTGAAAGTGTCTGACACGTGACGCGTCCCTGGTGAGGATGATGTTACCGGTGAACTGGGCAGGGGTAAACCAGAAGGGGTACAGCGGCGGCTCATT
The DNA here is from genome assembly GCF_001625305.1 of Branchiostoma belcheri. Lineage (NCBI taxonomy): Eukaryota > Metazoa > Chordata > Leptocardii > Amphioxiformes > Branchiostomatidae > Branchiostoma > Branchiostoma belcheri. Next base: position 1,661,984 of record NW_017804309.1, read on the forward strand.
CAGCTGGAACTCTGCATGGATCCTAACAAATGGACAAAAACTGCTTTAGTTGGATGGGTACCGGTTTGTTGAACTGAATATACACATACCAGGTAGGTGGTAAGCTGCTCAAGTTAGACAGTATCACTACAACACTACAATGTTTGTCTCTCTTCTACAAATACATTCAAAACAGTACAAGAAGACTACTCAAGGAACCAAGGAAATCTGGTCTGTGTGAATGGATGGTCAATATAGGAAGGATTCTAGTGTCAATGAGAAAAATGTGGTCATCTTGGTCAGGCAGGTTTGAGAGGTTCTCTTATGGTTCAAAACATTACAGTCTCCAAATAGTAGTCTCAAAGTCCTTCTGCAGCAACAATTTCTTTCCACATACACAATGTACTGCAAATTGATGGAACTCCCTCCCAAACAACCCACGAACCTTCAAAACTAATGTTCACCACCAGTCACCTACACCTCCCACCCACTTCAACCACGTAGCCAGTACCTTATCCTATTTTGTCTGACCCTGATCTCTTCCTTTATGACCTCAATGAAAAGAAACCACTAGTTTGGATACTTCATGGATAAAAGAAGGTTCAAACAAGTAAAAACTGCTGAGAGACCTGAACACCACGTCCACCCAGCGCTCGTTCTCTGCCCTAACAGTTGCCACGGCACCCTGCGGACCGAAGCGCATGTACACGAAGGGCCTGGGGTGGAACAGGCCCAGCAGACGGTGGAGGATCACTTCCTTGCCGGACACTTTAGGGGGGAAGTAGCGATAACTCGACAGCGATCCTGCAAAAGGAAGAAACAGTTATGTCTTCTGGTCAAAGTAAGGATCCTGCTAATGTGAGTATACCGTATCTCCATCAGGTTTGTACGGCATTTACAAGTTAACATCATTCAACACAAGAGTGAAGAAACTAACTGTAGCTATGTACAAAACATTTTAATTTACGTATAAATAAACATTGTCTTTTTCAGTGAAATTGTTGTTTTTGTTGTATGAAGGTTTACACATTTTAATCAAAAGATTTCCAAGTGCTAAATTGTCAAAATTGTCATCTTTGAGATGCAATTGACAAATCTTTTGTGTAAAAATAGTGTCCACTAGTGTTTTATACTTTTCAGGTACAGGTACATCAGATGTTCTGGTCCATTCCTATATCTACACAGTTTTACAGGTAGGGGTGTTAGGTACAGCAACTGTGAACACCTGAGAATGTGCTGAGTTGGGAGGGGAGGATCTCATACGCTGCCCCCAGCACACCGTAGGCCGCCGGTGGTGGCAGGAAGGGGGTGAAGTGGCCAGCCCCAAAGGATGCCAGTTCCTGTACCGGCTCTGTCCACGATGTCAGCCCCTTCAGGTTACTGTTACTCAAAAACTGGCAGGAACAGAGAACAAAATTCAACACCTGTGACCATTTCGGCAGCAAAAAATAGATTGTCAAGACATTAGTAGTTGCCACAAATGAGATTAGCATGGGGTTTGGAACAGTAATACAAGGATGAGTCTGGCTATGTATTGGGCAACATTAGTATGAGTTACAATGTAGACATGGCCTCCTGTAGGTCTGTCTATTAAGAGATAGATGACTATCTTTTAATACATGGGCTTTTTGGTGACTAAATCAATATACAAATACATGTATAACTAGAGGTCGGAGATCTCATGTCTTCGTCAGAGGTACATCGTTCTAGAGAAATTAACATGCGTATTCTTCAATCTTTTTAATAATCAATTTGGTCTAAAGAACAAAAGAATCTCTGTACTATTTTTATGGTACAGAACACCCTGAAACGGTTTGCCGCAGATAAAACAGATGCGTCGTCACCCGTGTTAGCCCCCCCCCCCTACGTTATTTGAGTTTGGACTGTTACTGGAAAAAAACGTTCAAGAAATTCTTACTGTGTTGAAAGTGTCACGACAGCGCCGCAAAATATAATAAGAGAAGATGTTGTAAAGGAAAGAATCAGAACAGGGTGACTACTGCTGTTTTGTTAATTTGTCTTTATGACAAATAGAAGACTTGTTTCTTGTGTTCTTTGTGTCCTAACATTTGTACTTCTACAGTTAGTATATTCCAAATCTAGGCATCTCGTTTTTCGGCCCTTCGTGTTTGTATTGCGCGCTTGCCTTAAATTTAAGGTAATTAGTATTTAAGGTCTCCCGTGGACGTCATCCATAGCAATTACTTGGTGTGGCCGTAGAAAATAACCTGACATATGTCCAACCTATCCTCCCCCTGCTGAAGTTATAGTACAATCCCTCAATGTAACGTCATTTGATCCCATCCCATTATGGGGTTCCCCGCTATATCCAGCTGTCGGCTGTCTCCAAGCAGATGTAGGTGGGGGATTTCTAAACACAAAAGGTCCTATTACGGGGACATAACGACCTCCACGACTCTCATCTTTGAACTCAATCTTGGAGACCACGACAGTAATATGCCTATCAAATTTCATTAACTTCCATCCACACATACAAAAGTTATCCTGCTCACAAGAAAAATTAACAAAATGCCCCCTGTAGTCACAACGAAACCCCCCACGAAGCTCAGTAACGAACTTAACCTTGGTCCTGACAATAGTAAGCACCACACCAAGAATTATAATCAACATTTTACAAATACTTGAGTTATCTTGCTAACAAGCCACAAACACAAAAGGTGCACTAACGTGACGCACGGACCCCCCACGAAGCCAAAACTTGTACTTGACTTCGGCCTTAACAGCGGTAATCTGCCTGCCAAAAATCATGGACGTCGAATCATGCCTTCCAGAGTTATATCGCAAAATCCGCAGTTCCCCACACTCCGGCGAGACAATTTCATAGTCCTTCTGACGAAGACAATAATGTAGGTGCACCCAGTCAAAAATCAGGTGCACAGCTCCGATACTGGGTGCACAAAAGTTCATCATGTGCACCCAGTATTTTGAGCCCTGCAGAGGGTACTTACGCCAAACGGGTTTTTGTCCTTGGACATGGAGGAAAGCACGAATGGCGTAAAGTGTGTCTTCAGCACAATCATCTCTCCTGCAGGGTCTATCTCCTCGTCAATGGGAAAGCTTGTCTAGGGAAAGAGAATAAAAATCTGTGATTTAAAGCAAACATAGTCTACAAGGTTAATAGGCAATTTTATAGATCATCAAACAATTAAGTACAGAGTCTGAAATACCTGCTACATAATGTATATCTATTAATGTATGCATCAATTTTAAACCTTCTCCCTGCTGCCAAGCCCCATAATGGAAACAAATTTGGGGCCAAACAGGTATATGTATCTTTATAGGCTGAAGGTTAATGGATTTTTAAAACCATAAAAACTGTCTTGATTTAATATAATTATTTTCTTTCCTTAATGCTCAAACATAAATTTGTACAACTATACATGTACATGTAAATGGCCCCCACTCAATTTGGGCTATTATATCAGATTAGTAGTAGTCTGTTATGTGGTAAAATATAAGTTCAAGTTTAAAGTACATGTGATCAATTCACAGGATAGCTAATAACATCTCACAGACAAGAAAAGCTTTTCAGAACGACTCAATCCATGGAGTGACAGTCAGTATCTCTGTAGCACAGTTAGTTAGTGGTCCTGCTACAATGTGCTTTTTCACAATGATGTGGAAAGTCATATATAGGTTAGAATCCCCAAACCCCCATCTTGAATTATACTGGAGGGGACTACAGGGAATGTTAAGTCTTCAGTCCCATGTATGTGGGAGCCTCTTAAATCCCTGCGCCCAACACATAGGGGTGACCCGGTGTGTTTGGCCAAATTCTTGGGGATATTACATGCTCATGCCCTTTCTCATGTTTAACCAAATGATCTGAGACCCTTCAAGACTGCTTACAACATTCCACTGGGCATGGCTGCCATTCCCCACTGGCAGACAGACCTGCAATTTGTCACCAAACTCTTTAGCTTGGCATCTCCTGCCAGGGTACACAAGATTGCTGGTGCTAAACCATGTTTGCTGATTCAGCCCATTGAAGGACCTGCTCTCACACCCTGCCTCAATATAACAAACAAGTCTGAGGAATGAGTGGAAACTATAGAAGTGTGATGACAGTGCCTCCGAAAGGTTTATTTTAATTGATAACAAGATTTGACCCATCCACAGGAAGCATTTATTTTCATTTGAATCTCAAGGAGAGCACAGAGGTAACTGCCTTTTGATACAATCCCATGTGCTGTCTTACTTGGACATACACTAATTTTGTACCATCAATCTCCAATACAAAAAATTCTCTTTGTTTTTTGCTTGTACTCTTGACCATCTCTGCAGAAAGGCCTCCAGTCCACTTTCTGGGAATGCCTTAGATTACTTTTCTCTGCGACCCAAACATGTTAATGCTGGCCACCGGTCTAATGTGACCTTTCTTCAAGTCCCTTCAGGGGTCACTACAGGCAGGTATGACTGTACTTATAAGCAGTTTTAGCCAAAGCTCTACAGTCTGTTGGGAGCAGAAATCATCAGCATTGTTACTGAAAGTAAGTTGACTCTTGTATAAACATGTGGCAAGCACCACCTCAACAGCAGCGTGTCCCCCCTTCATTTTCCAGAGTTCTTGAACCCTGACGTCAACATACAGAACCAACACCTGCAAACTGTGAAGAGCTCCTGGATATGCAGAGAAGCCAGTCACATGTAAACTGGAAGCCAGAGTGTTGCCAGGCCTCACACTGGCCAGCTTCTGGCTCAAGGGCTAACATGCCCCAAAAGAAATGATTGGGGATGGGAAAAGTTTCCTTGGGGGACATGTCAGCCTTAGAAGAGGGCCTGCAAGCCCTTTTTCGTAAGGCGTAATCAGGCCGTCTTAGACTTCATAATTCGTAGGCAGCCTCCGCAAAAATCAACGTAATTCGTAATTGGGCATTAGCCGCAAATCGTAAAGTCGTAATCAGCTCTGAGACTTTAACGTAATTCGTAATAGGCGGCGAAAATTTTGCGTAATTCGTAATCTCTATCCCCCCTTGCAGGCCCTCTTAGAAGCGGGTCTTTGCAAGTAGAGCCCTGGCAAAGTCTGGACCCAAGACAGTAACCTATGGCTTCCAGATCGCTTTCATGAAGTATGTCAAAACAGGCTACTTCAGAACTCATTTTGCTGCATTTTGTAAAACGTGATCAGAGACTTTGGAGCAGACTCAAACACAACAACCCTGGTATTTAGACTAATCATGTCTCTGCTCTCCTACTCCACACACACCTGACTTAATGGGTGACACCTGTGTGCACATTGTGGCTTGGACCTGTGTCTTGAAGTTGAAAGCTTAAAGGAAAACAAACTTTCATTTCAAACAAGCAAAAATGTGGTAAAATTTAGCTGCCAAAAATTAGCAGGCTGTTGTAAATGAGGCTAGCCTGACAGAACCAGCCCAACTGGCTCATGTGCTTTCTCAGAAAGGCTGGCTTCTCTGGCAAATCATTACTTGAGCCCTGGGAGTGAATTTTTATTGGGATTGGGAATAGATTAAATTACCTGTGTATGTATTGTGTATGTGTGTGTATTTACAATACATGTATCTGCTATTTCCAATACACACGTAATACAGTGTTGCCATACATTTTTACCTTGGGGCTGGATGGGGGGAAAAGCAGTATGTGTAAGAGGGTGAAGTCTGCCATCTCTGATAGCTGTGTTTCCATAGAATATCACAATTACCCCACCAAGCATCTGCTTGGAGATTACATCTTTACACACAAGCAGCTGACAGACAGGGTACAGATGGCCAGGACCTAATCTTACTGTCAGATCTGCCCTGGGCAACCTGGCCATTAGTGTGAATTAAGACATAGTGGTTTCTGTTCATACTCCTGGGAATACATGTAAAACTGGCAGTCTTGTGATGGCACAGGAGGGGTGGTTTCTGGGGTCTAGTGGCACATCAAAAAGGAGAAGGTAGTTGTGGGCAGCAGGTTGTTGATGATCCACTGTATCTAGGTCACAGTATTGGAAGGCAAAGTGGCACATCATTAAAGAAAGCAGGTTTGATTGCTGTGGCAATATTCTATATATAGGGAGGCCACTTGTTGTCCGAAAAGTACTGGGTGAGAACTGTTCTCTTCAAATAATCCTGACTGTTAGAGGAAGCTCAAACTAGTCAAAGCTAAACAAATCTGCACGTCAAGTTTGATAAGAATTTTAGTATGCAAAATCAAACAAACATTTGAGTCTAAAAGAATTGGAATCTTGATTCTTCTTTTTCGCAGTCACATTTTGAAAAGTTAAACTTGAAGTGCTCATAGTTAAAACATTGATCACTGAATGATACTGATACAATTTATGGATTGACGTCAGTCAGCTTGCAAATTTATATCCTTGACTTGAGGAGTTGAGGTACAATGTGTATATACACAGTACAGACGTCTCTCTCCGTAGGTCTCCCACATGCTGACCTGAACACAAAATAAACTGTCCCAGATCTGGCTTGTCTGGACCTGGTACAGAATTTACCTAGAATGCTGGTACCTAGCATGTATACAGTCCTTTCTACATTTTTTGAAGCTGTGTATAAATGAGAGAGTTAAACTTTATCCGTACTTCCTCCAGTGTATAATGTCAAATTTTATTACGTACAGTTTAGAGAGGATTATGTTTGATCTTTCCTTGGCAAGATATTGACCTAAGCATATAGCTATATTAAGTTTGTACTTATTATTTTATCAGTTCAATAGTAACATCAAGAAGTATGACCAATTGTAATGAAACTCGCAATTTAGCCACATGGCTGCAAAGAGCTTTACAAATAACCTGAGTGGCAGTCTGCCTGTCTAAATCAATTTTTCAGACCGGATGTATCACTCATCACAAGTGAATTCATCACAAACCTTTGGTTGGAGTCAACTTCAGACTTCCAGGCGACATCTTGCAGCATTCCTTTCCTAATGAGAAAATATTTTGCAAACAAATTGTCTATTTGGATTGATGCCAAAATTCAAACTGCTCACTGACTGCAAATTTCTTGTTTAAAAGCCAAGTATAGATTTACAGCTTTAGCTGCCTTTGACTTTTGAGAAAAGGGCATGAGAAAATTCTGTGTGAGGTTTTATTGAATTAGAACTTTAACACAGGCTCAACACATGCATCATGCATGTCTGAATATTTCATTAAGTTGCTTATAACGCTTTGACCCTTTTACAGACAAGGTTTTGTTTTATTTCAATCACTGGAACAGCAGCACCTATGGTGGCCCGGACAGTGAGCATGTGGTAGTGGTAATTTTTCCATAAGTGAAGAAGCAAACAAGTAAAATCTGAGATTTTATACCTCCGGGCTTTTTATTGTATATTTTTCTATGTTGTTTGTTCTGTATAGTTGATTGTGTTGAATTTTATGTGTTAGATTTAGCGTTCCTGGACTGGTCAACATTTTCATCTGCAGCCCATACCATGTACCCACGGTAAAAATGCATGTCGAGAACGTCTGAGACAGTATACCACGGTATTTGTAAGTTAAGAAGTCGTACTATACGCCGAAAACATCCAAGATTGCGCAAGAGGGCGTTGACCCCTGACCCATTGGCCCACCCGGAAGTTGCGCTGGCAGCCAGCCCAGCGCCGCGCGCGACGATTTTCAGATTTTTACGCCCCAAAACACATATACAATAAAAACAAAAAAA
>NW_017804309.1:1669622-1670419 GCF_001625305.1 Branchiostoma belcheri
CCCACCCGGAAGTTGCGCTGGCAGCCAGCCCAGCGCCGCGCGCGACGATTTTCAGATTTTTACGCCCCAAAACACATATACAATAAAAACAAAAAAAACCTGCACCATCTACAGCCCATTAGAAGAACATACACCGAGTCCAGTCTACCCCAACGCGAGATACAACTGCGATAATATTTCAAAATACATATCGGAAGCAGACACCCCTCTGTTTGACCCCTTTTAAATGGTAAGACCCAAAACTGCAACCTCCCCATTCCTTAACAACATGGTAAATTACATTTTCAGCATGGCGGGGGTGTCCGGAGCACTTAAAAACCTTTTATTTCCACGCCCATAAACACATATACAATTAAACAAAAACGTTCTGCATCATCTGCAGCCCAACAGCAATACGCATACCGAACAACAGACCAATCCGTCCAGCCGATCGCGAGAAACAGCTGCTGACAGAAATGTTTCGAACAATAGTAAAACCTCCTCGCGGAAGGATATCTCCTTCCCCGGAGGTAATAAAACCATATGGTGGCCAAACTCCTTGCAAAACTATTCTCCCTATTTTATTTACAGCCAGATTTAACTTACTACTAATAATAGTAGTATTTCCCTGGATCAGCTAACTGTGCTCCTTTAGCGGAGGAACTCCCCTGGCAGGTTATCTGTTACTCTCCAAGCAGAGGTTTGGGTTTTGGGGGTATTTTTAGCGTGTTTTTAGGCTTTTTTATCGGGGTTTCTCTTTTGCACTGATTTTTTTTCCCTACCACACCCAACCTCTGCAGGCAGTCGAAAACTTTTTG
>NW_017804309.1:1670716-1682943 GCF_001625305.1 Branchiostoma belcheri
AGCCGTCCTCGTTTGAGTCGTAGGCTAAGAATAGCGAGAGCCCATCGCTCCCCAGGGCTAACATTCCCGCCTCCCTCCTCTCCCACCGCCGGTAGTCCAGGTACATCGCCACCCCGCGGCGGCCAGCAGCACCACGACAGGCACGCACACCCAGAAACAACACGAGCGTAGTTTACTGGGACCGCGTCCCGTATCGGTCGCGGCGTCACCCCCGCCACCGTCCCTCTTGTCAGGCGGCTCCCTGGTCCCTTTCGACGCCATTGCACTACTCCTTACTCTTAATAGCACATGAAGAAGTCGTATGAAGTTCGGCTGAAGTTCGATGGATTGGGATACAATGTGAAACTACGGTGAAAAACAACACAAAGTTATCCCTCGGCCCAAAGCCAGTATGGATCGGACACCTCAGACGCACTGGGACATCCAAACGTCCACAGTGCCACCCGGAAATGGCAAAAACCTCTGCCAGACTGTACCATTATAAAATTAGGGTGAATCATTTCTATTTATTTTTTTTTAAATAATAAACAATTAAGTTGCACTAAGTATACTTTCCTTAAGTTACACTCAAAAACTGTGTTTATGTATGTTTTTTTTCTTTATAGGCCAGAAATATCTTTTGTTTATAAGTTTTAGGAAAATATATTTACAAACATTCTCCTATAATCACGTAGAATATTCCATTCTGCTATTGGTCGGATTTGCACCAATCAGAAATCCGTATTTTCTGCAGGCGGGGTGAGAGGTCAGGGTATGGGTAATCATCATCCACAGCATCCTCATCATCATCTCCTCCTGCTGGTCACATGGTTCAGCTCAGCTCCGCATGCCTGGAGGAGCTTTTCTCTCCAAACAAGAGGTGTTCACCGGATGTGAGGCAGGCAGACAGACACACACAGTGCTAGCACCATCTTAGAGCAAAGCAAGCTGCAAAGATGAGCGTGCGTGGTCTGTGGGTGATTTCACCAGGGACTGGAGAAAACAACCCTGCAAGCATCCTCTTCTCCAGGTGAGATGGTAGCTTAGTACTGGGCAGCAGACTGTCTGGGTGTGGGATGAACAGGTTTTATTGTTCTTGTGCATCGTGATGTACATAATAAATGCACCGTTTTAGAACCACTTTGTTTCCCATGGTCTCCACGCATGCCAAACGATTCAAGGTTTGTTCTGTCATATGTTAGACTGTGCATGACAGATGCAGGTGCACCCCTGCTTTTAGCCTCTAATGTTGTGTCAGCTTTAGCTTTAACCCACTTCTGGCTCTGACTCGCAGCCAAGTAGGCTTCTCTCGGGTGTCAAAGCTAATACATGTATGATGTAACGTTAGAGTAATAAGCATGTCAGGAGCTCCAGGATCCATTTCTCTGACCCGTTAGTTATTGTTTAAACAGCTCTATGCTATGCACATTATGTGACCAAAGGACAGTTAAGAAAAATTTGTTTTGCATTCAGTGATCTGATGAAGTCTGTGTTACTGTAAGCACAGGACAAGTTCGTCTTAGACCAGTTGTAGTTCCATTGGATTGTCACATCACCCTGCAATGGCCAGGCCTCATACTAAGCAGTAGAGAGAAAGGATTACCTTGGAAAAGTCAGCTGCAAGGGATACATAGCCTGTGTTACACAATCTCTTGCTGTCGGAGGATGATTGGATCTCCTTTCTAGGTGTCTGACCAGTAGAATGGCTATTACTAGTAGACCTGTGATGTAGTGAGGCAGCTTTCATTTAAAAATCGGGGAGAAAAAAGGGAAATGTCTTGCATTGGTACATGGATGGCAAGATGTGCCTGACTTAGTTTGTTTTGCATAATCAGTAAACCGCATATTACCCCAGTTTTGTACAGTCCTAGTATTTACAAGCTACATGTAATCTGGACTTTAAAGGTTTGATCCGCTCACACCGGGAAGGACCCCTACTCTTTTTTTAGAGTAAGTGTGGTGGGTCCTTTTTCGAGGTGACTCTCCTCAAACATATTCTAACTCCAAGGTACAGGCAGCAAAAGTGGAGGTTTTGTAATTAAGAGTCTATCATGATCATAATGATATGTGAATGTGATACTTGCTGCTTGGATCCCCGCCCAAAAATGAAGACTGTTTCCTTCCTACTTATTGGATTTTACAACATGAACTGTTGCAAAGGCCTCCCAGATGTGGCTTTCTTCGACAGAAGGCTTCATTAATTACACATAATTCACTTCCTTCCTATATGAGCTGAGATATATGTGAGCTTTCGAATCATTGCTGTCCCTGCTCTTTTATGACTAATCAAAGAATTTTGGCAGTAAATATGGCATACAGTTGGTTGTTCAATGAAGAAGTTGGTGGCTACATATCGGGGGCCAACTGGATATGGCTTGGGCAATTTGATAGTCTCACTGGACAATTACAGATACACCAGTAAGTAAGGGATAAATATTTCTATTAGGTTATTATTAAATACAAGTCATCCTCAAATCCAGATGCACTGGTCAATGGGGCTGATGAGAGATTTCCTATTTCTTCATGTACCTTCTTTGGCACATGATGACTGGATTTATGACAACAGAAAAATTGACGCAAAGAGTCCTGGTTTAATGTTGATCATATTGCAAATGGCTTTCCAGCCCCCCCCCCCATCTTTTATAAGAACCATTTGAGTCACAGTCACATTCATTGTAGTAGTTACACAATTACAATGCCTTCAAATTTTCAAGCTGGCTGTGAAAAAAACCTGCTGACATGGATTTAGGACAGCAGGAAGGCAGCTGAATTTTGTAGCACACAATGTACTACTATCCTAAGAATGAATCATTTTGAATTGAAATAAGAAATGAAGAAACGAGTTAAATTGGCGTAGCCTTAGCTTCAAATGACTTACCAGCCTGATGAGGTAACTGGTCTTACCGTAACTCGGTGTAACTTTCCTCTCGTAGCCACTACCCAACGGTGGAACGCCGGGCAGCTATCCGGACTGGGGGAGCCCGAGGAGGGAATACTGTACAGATCCTAGATGATGTGGCATTCTGTAATGCACTTGTGGAAGAACTGGGACTTAACAGGACCAGCAATAAGGTAGGGCTGTTAACACAGATGGTGTTCCGCTTTTATTTTGTTGAGTCTATTAAAAAAAGAATTGTTATATTGTATCAGGTATAATACAGCATGTCTAACCCTCAGTTACGGGGAACAACAGACGATAAACTGGATAGAAAGAGAGAGATGTTTTAAAAAATTTCAAAATCTGAAGAAGAAAAGTAGTACATGTACAAGGCGAGGTACTGAGGTAGCCTTGATGAGCCCTGCTTGATGCTGACACCAGACTCTCCGTACCTGCAGTTTGTCTCCTGGCGCGACACGTGTCAGAAGCTATCCCAGGAGCCTGTGCATGAGCTGCGCCTGGCTGACGGGACAACCCTCTGGCCTGTCCTCATCATCGAACAGGTAAGGGACCAGCAAGAATGAAGGAAGGAAGGAAGGAAGATATAAGGAAATAAGTGAAGTAAATGATTATAAGAAGCACTTGATCAGATTGGTTGGTTGAAAGAATGAATAGATAATTGATGATACACATGTATGACTTTCATTTATTAATACATTGGTAGGTAGAATAAAAATGAACCCACTAGCTTTCCCATGGTAACAATCCCTGGTAAGTCAGGTAGCCTGGTGGCTGCTTGTCAACTGAACCAGAGGAGTGAAAATTAAGAACATTGTGATATTACCTCAACCAATATCATGTACTATACCAAACAGCTGCAAGGAAAGTATTCACATTCACATCAGCCATAATGGAAGCTAATCATGTCTATTTAAGGCTGGCCCGGATCCATACCAACAATGTATAATAGACATGCACGAACTTAAGACCAACATAAGAGTTGAGGTATCTCATTAGAACCAATCTAATAATGGACTACTCTGAGCCGAGAGGAAGCGCAGTATTTCCAATTATTTTGCATGACTAGGCAGATACACAAGATGGGAACCCAAGAAATGGGAGCCCTTTTTGTAAATGGATAAAAGTCATTTAATAGCAAAAGAATGAAGTAAAGAAGATAAAGGGTAGATTTCTCTGTGTGCTTCACCAATATGTGAGGCTTGCAGCAGATGTTGTCTGGCAGCCATTATTCCTTGTCTGGAAATAGTCTGGAATAACACAAACAAGTACAACCCTGTCCATGATTAATACCAAAGCACAGAACATGTGCATGTAGTCTGATGGCCCAGAATGGCTGAAATTATGTAAAATTGTCACTCTGAAAAATTATCCACATTATGTCCTTTTGTAGCAAATTGACAGCATTAGAATTAGAAATGATTTGAACTGTTCACATACAGTATGTTCCCAAGCTATTGCCAAATATCATATTTGCTGCATTGTGAATTAAGAGCACGGTTGTGTTCCCTCCAAACAAAAATTCTCTTTCAAGTGATTCTCTTGTAACAAAAAAAGACTTTTATCCTACAAATGACACAATAAAACAGCCAAATTATTTTTTTCATGTACATCTGCACCACACAGAGAAGAGTACCAGCTTCCACTACAAATGTATTCAACCTTTATAACCCTGCTGACAGATATGGCAAACTTCATCCCCTTACCCATAGTGCAATGCATCCCTTCTAGTCAGATAATAAGAATAGCAGCTATGATAATACTGCATTGTGTATGTTGGGATTTCAGTGTATGAAATATAACGTTACATGTACATAGACACACATACAAACACACATACACAGGTACACATACATGTGCACACACGTGCAGATACATACACACACTCAAACACTGACACACATGGACTGACAGATATACAAGTCAAGAACCATACTTCTCTCCTTTGAGTTAGGATAATAAAAAAACATGCCTTGTTTACATGAGGAAATCTTGATGTTGTTTTCCCTGTGCAGCATGGCCTGCTGTTCTGCTGTCTGCCATTGGTGGAGGGGGACACCACGTCCAGACCTCCTCTCATACAAGTGTAAGTATGGTTTATTACCTCTGTATATAGAGATATTGTCCATATGTCCATAGTTATTTGAATATAGTAGAGTCACAGCAAGTTAGGGCAAAAATGGTGAAATGGCAGACTGACAGAAAGGTCAAATAAGAGGACAAAATGGTTTCCCCACATGTTGGTAAAAAGTGAGGTCTGATTGGATAAAGGCATAAAGTTTCCACAATAACCAACAATATAATTCCAAAAAGATTAGGTATTTACAAATCTACATAAATCCAAAAAGTATAAAGCATCATTGGACCTAGCTGTGAACATATATCAGCAAAAAATATGTCAGACTATATGTAGATTCACTGATTACACACGTTAATAAGGAGTTAAGAATAGATGTGCCTGAAGTGATCTATGATTGCCTCCTAATGAGGTAGGCCCGCAAGTCACTAAAAGTTAATTGCAACACGTGTTGAACCATGTGTATCGCGTTGAACTATTCTTAGTTACTTGTTACAAGAATAGCAGTGATTGTGGATGAATGATTGTGACAGTTTCTCAGTGGAGACTGTTACATGTGTTGTATATTGATGAGGCTACTAGAATGACGGACCACACTCCACCACGGCTTGGGCAAGACTGATCCAGAGACACGAGGTCCCTGTCCTTTATTGGTCTTAATTGACACCAGATGTAGCCAGAAATAGCCACAGCATAGAGGTTATTAACTCAACATCTTCCACATGTACCATGGGCACAGGAATCAGCATAGCAATGCAATATTTATTTAGGTACAAGTCTAAGTGTGCTTGTTGCCTCTATATACAGATGTTTTGTTTTTTTATGTGTTTGTTTGTTTGCTTTTGTATCTGCAATTATAAACTGAATACAGTAAAGTCACAGGAAATAAGGGGGGAAATGGTTTAACTGCAGACTGACAGGAAGGTCAAACTGGCAGTCAAAATGGTACGTCTCCATGTAGACTGGGAGAAATCATCACGGATGCAAGAGAGGACGTTAGGTCAAAGTCCTAACCACAACCTAAACACCAGGCCATCAATGCCACTTTCAGTGTATGGTTGTGTTTCTCCAGTCCAGGGATAACTGCTGGTTTCTCCCTGTTGCTTGGCATCCTGGACTTCTTGGGACAACTGCCGAAAAACATCACCAAGGTAACAATCTTCCTATCTCCATATCACATCAAGGAGGTTAACCTCCTTGATCACATCAAGTATATTTTTAAAAAGCCTGTCAGAAATAGTGTGCTGTCCATGTTGCTGAAGTGTTACCGAGAAGAACTGACCTGTCAGAAACAGTGTGCTGTCCATTGTTTTGACATATATCTGTAAGGGAAGAACAATTCTGTCAGAACTAATGTGCTGTCCATGGTACTGAAGTGTCAGTAAGAGAAGATCTAGCCTGTCAGAAACAGTGTACTGTCCATGGTACTGAAGTGTCAGTAAGGGAAGAACTATTTTGTCAGACCTGATGCGCTGTCCATGGTACTGAAGTGTTAATAAGGGAAGAATTAGCCTGTCAGAAACAGTGTACTGCCCATGGTCTTGATATACATGTATCTGTCAGGGTACATTGTCATCATCATCTGATTAAAAGAGCTGAACACACCTGGGTTTGAAAATTATTTTTGGTGCACAGAAAAAATTACAAAATTACAAACCTTATCTTAAATTCTATAGCTTACTTAAAAAATTGTAACATAGTACAACAAAAGTTTCATTATAATTGTACAAGTGCTCAGAAATATATATGTACCCAGTATTTTGATCACTCAACATCTGTAAATCATGAGATTAAAGCTTTAAGGGGGCACACCCCAGTTTATTTGGGGCCTCTTTTCGAAGCTGCACACCCTCAAATCTAGCGACCGTCTCTGGCGTGGAATAATTCGGAAGGAGAATAACTGTATATGGGACGAAAGGGTATCTCTTCAGCTACAAGACAAGCTGAGTTTGGTTTCTTCAACCTTTTTAAGTTTGGTAAAATCAACGGAAAAAACATTATTTTCACTCCAAAATTAATGCCCAAAATTGCAAATTTTCGCGTAGGATAATCCCACAAAAAAAAATTTTCCGGCAAAAATGACTGATGCTGGCAGAAAGACCCAAGCCTTGACTATACCCGAGTAAATTATAAAGAAAATTCTAGTACTGTAATTTTCTAAACAGTCCACGGCGCGAGGGGTTGCAAATCCACCCCTACGAAGCCACAGAGCGAAAACTAGGTCAAACGGGCGGATTACACTTGGCGCGCAAGGATACCCGGAAGTAAGGTTCGGAGCCAAAAGAAATTTTCACCCCAAAATCACCATTTCTTACACTCTTCAGCCATGTTAATGTTTAATGATACTTCGTGGCAGTTTATAAGAAATGTCACCTCAAACTTGGACCCTCAAAACCCTTTCGTCACTTTTTTACAACGGACTATCACGGACCCCGGTCGCGCAAGAACTGGGGTGTGCACCGTTAAATCAGTATTTTTTTTTCAGTAGTAGTGATCTATCAGTGAAAAGGTTACGAAGCAAATTGGGTGGAACCGTTCTCATTCTGTTGTTGACAGATGAGAAAGGTAGAGGTGAACTACCAGTAGAGGTTACTGGTAGTTCAGGAAAAGTCCCTCTGATCCAACCCCTGATGGAGTGCCTCTCTCTCACATACCAGACTCTCCAGCTCACAAACAGGAAGTGTGAGCTAAAGGCCACTTCCACTTCAACGTACCTGGCATCAGTATGCAGTAGTCTGTTTTGTATCTCTGTCTCCTTTCCATCCTGTTAAACCATTCCATCTTTAAAAAAAAAGGTTGGATAGCAATAGGCTATACCCTCAAATTTGTAGCATTGCCATACATACTCAATGCTGTTATTTATATCAGTTAGACTGATCACAAAGCAGTCTGGGTAAGGGTTTCAAGACTGTTGTCTCTGATTACATTGTTTCATATGTGTGTGGTGTCTCACCTCTAGAGTTCACCTAAGTTCCTGGAGCTCTATAACTACCTGTGCCACGCTGCCCCCTTTGGGTCACCTCTGGACGTTGACCCCTCCACTGTGACCTCAGTGTTGCTGGACAGACCTAACCCTGTGCCCAAGGTCAAGGTAAGGTCACTAGAGAAGGAGGTAAAGACTCAAAATTTACCACATCTTTGTACCAGAAATGCCAGTAGATGTTCTGTTGTAGCTTCAAGCAAGCATTGATGGCTAAATGGAACATACTTTAAAGCACTTCTAACATTTTGCTACTGATGACTGTTATCCTAGCAACCTGCCTGGAAGCCGAAGCTCTTCAAGGGAAAGCCTCAAATCTATTTTGCTATCACAGAACACATCAAGGCAGTGCAGGTAAGAGTACATGTAACATGGGACAGCCTGTCCCATTCTACTGTAACTGATTTTGCTAACTGTTTATAATAACACTGTAAATTCATTTATGTTTAGGGGATTTAATTTTGCAGTAGGAGTAGAAACACCACTCTAATAACATTGTAACACTCCATGGTTTTATATTGGTAGAGGCACAGCAAAAAAAAAGATAAAGCCCCCATCATCATTTCAAGATCTACAGTATGCAGTATCATATTGTCTTAATTTTCAACAGTGTCAATCTTTAGTATTACAAGAAACTGTATATAGTACAGGCTAGATCCTGTTGAAATTAAGACCATCAACTCAGTCTTCTTCTCACATATTTTTTGGTCTTCATTTATAAAATATGAATGTAGTATAGATGAATTTATGAAATATTACTGTGAAGACAGTTCAAATAGACGTAGCAAGGATTTTAAAAGATGTGTCCAAAGGCACATTTCTGTTGAAACACACTTCCATATTTGATCAAACATCCTTCTCAAAGCCCATTCACAAACATGGTCTCCTGCAGTCCTGGTAATTTGGCATCCTGGTGAGTGGGCGATGATCCTGATGTTATTTCCTGTCAACAGCACCTGCATCAAGTCATTAGATTTTTGGCAACACCTCAATGACATGCCGTGGAAGTTCTGTGAAAGTAATTTATATGTTGAAAGTACTCCCATGTTGAAAGTATTCCCATGTTTTTGGCGTAATGTTAAACAATAGTACAGTCCTCTGTTTGAAATGTGAGAGTTTTTTCTCGATCTCCCTGTCACAGTATGACAAGAAGGGCCAGCCAGATGCGTACATGGTGTATGGCACAGTCACATGCAAGGTAAGCATTTATCCCAGCTCATGTGATTTCACAGATCATTAGTACCTCAATTGTCAATATATAGTGGAAAGGGTACAGAACCAAGCTGGCACATTCTGTATGAACGACTACAATATGGGGGTTACTAAGTGTTGCCAAAATGAAACTAAACCTACAAATTCATGTAGTAAATAGTTTTATGAGTTGACTCAAACAAAGATTTGTGGCAACATGCCCCAAACAAAACACACTTGAAGGGGTGAATTCTGATCTATTGTACATGTTGTGTATTACCTTTTTTTCTTGTTGTTTCTATCTACAGACAAAGCTGGAAATTAAGGAGTGATGCCCCACAGGATGGTGAATTTGTCTTTGCCTGCCCCACCCATGGAAAAGCCCCTGGCTAACACTGCGGCTTTTTGTTTAATTGTTTGTTGTTATTGTTTATCTACAGACAGAGCTGGAGGGAGTAATGCCCGACGTGACTGTAAACCTATCGTTGCCAGCCCCGCCCCTGGGGAAGCCCCTGGAAAACATCCTGGTGCACCCCTGTGTGCAGAGCACTGACACACAGGTTAGTACTGTTCCAACACAGCCAAGTGTACAGCATCATGGATTACTGATGCTACATGACGTAAAATTAACCTTTTTTTTATGTGGCGGGTACTCTGCAGAATTGGATAGGATGGGAGTTGGCATGACAATAATTATTTGCTTTAGTCTCTTTGCGATCACAGGAAAGGAAATTTCCATTTTTTTTGTCATTGTTGTTTTCTTCCATAACATACAAAGTATAAACATGGGCATGCTTCTGTCCATCCTGCAGACTCTAAACAACTGTGCAAGCTCGTCAAACCACCAAACAGCGACCATGGGCCCGTACAAGCTGCGCTTCACCCCTCCCCTGCACATGATCACCCTGTGCCACTACACCTCACAGGTCCGCGAGCTACCCATCAGGGGGTACTACCAGATGAGGGTAAGAAAGGATTTAATGTTTTTTTTTGTTTGCTTGTTCAAATCCCAGGCAGGCCCCAGCGTTGTGCCTGAGAGAAAGGTACTTTACGCTCTACACTTTTTTACCTCCTTTGACTCGGGTGAAAATGAGTATGTAGCTTTGGTTAGAGATGTTTACCTGGATTGAATTTAAAGCTGGAGTCCTTCTGTTTAAGAAGAGCCAGACCTCGTCACCTCGGGCATGTTAAAGAACCCATGGCCACTACACTTTCAAAAAGAGTAGGGGTCCATCCCAATGACAGTAGTTCAAACCTTCATGGTTTAGCAGCATAACACAAGGATCAATTGATGTGCAATTAGGTCTTGGCCTATCAAAGAAATTTTTAAATTATCTTTCTTTTTGCTGCAGGGAGATGGGAATAAGGTGAAGCTGCTAGTGCAACTGAAGCTTGGCTCCAAGGTCAAGAACCACTTTGACTTCTGTGAACTGCAGATCCCGTTCTACAACAGGTAAGAAGAGTCGAGAAGGACCTTATTTCTTCCTTAAGATCTATTTTTTATCAGACTTGATGTTGTAAGTCTGACATTACTTTATTAATACTTCTATGAAAAATGCTCTGATAGGCCCCCTAGGACATGACTCACTCAATCACTCTTTAAGTCATCCTCTTGCAGGGTACATGTACTTCAGATGGTAAAATCCACAAACAGTTATGTACCCATGACAAATTTAGATAAAGACTAGTGCAAGTTAGATGCAGGTAGACATCTGAAATATGCTTTAGCCTGCATATGCTGGTGGATTTTTTTCATCCCTGATGTCAGAAACCTTATGTGTTTTCCAGGGGTCCGATCCAGACCCACAAGACGACTCCCTCCGTGGGCTCCACAGTTCTGTCTGTGGACAGAAGAATTCTGGCATGGAACATTGGTATGTTTGTTACCTCCGTTTGTGTGTTTTGCTTCTGTAATATACATTGTATGCTAGGCATGTTGGGGGGCACAGACAGGAAGTTAAGTCATCAAAGGTCCCAGAAAGATCCAAGAAAAAGTTTTCTCATTCCTAGTCTTCAATTTCATGCTATTGCATGCATGTTAGCTATGCATGTTTGTTCCCTAATGGGAGACAGTGGAAAAATGCAGACAGAAGTAGCTACAGTAATGAACGAAACAAGAAAATATAGATGTGCTCCCTTACAGGAGACTTGTACACCTACATGTAGAACTTGTAACGAAAAATTCTGATGTTCTCATCACTCCCTTGTGACCTGTAGGTCAGAAGTTCCCCACCAGATCCCTGGAGGTCCAGCTGAATGCCACCGTGACCTTTGCAGAGAACATGGCCACCCCGCCCCACAGCCTGCTGGGAGAGGACCCCTTCTGCACAGGCCTCAACTCTTACGCTCAGGTACGCTTCAGGACATCCATAAGCTATCATAGACCCATTGTCTAGAACAGTCTACCATCCAACACACATACGGACCCAACTCTGTCCTCTTTTGAGAAACTTTTGCAAGAACTGAAACAACCCAAATGAACAGATACAGACTATGTGCCAAGTTTTATTTTTCCATGTATGTGTTTTTTGCATGTGTAAGGATATATGTTTATGAATTAATTATGACAGTATGTTTATAAATTTATCAGGTAACCTGTATCTTGTTATATTTTATCTGACCATGACCTCTTTCCTTATGAATGTGTGATTGCCTTGATGTTGCAGCTGTACTTCAGAGTGAGTGACTACACCCAGAGCGGCTGTTACATCGACCAGCGCTCCATCCAGGTCTACCCCAACACCAAGCACAAGTCCATCATCAGTAAGCGAAATACACATTCTTACAGAATGATACAAAACTGGACAATAATACATTATTATAGAACGGAATAATTCAGAACGTCATCTTTAATCTTACATAATACAAAATAAATAAAGCAACTGGATAGATTCAGAAGTTTCAGATGGCATCCACTATTTTTCATCAGTAACTGTTGTTTAATTCATTTTCTATTATGTATTGGTCTACCTGGATGTATAACATTCATTGACA
Source organism: Branchiostoma belcheri (assembly GCF_001625305.1). Lineage (NCBI taxonomy): Eukaryota > Metazoa > Chordata > Leptocardii > Amphioxiformes > Branchiostomatidae > Branchiostoma > Branchiostoma belcheri. Next base: position 1,682,834 of record NW_017804309.1, read on the forward strand.
TTATTCTGAACTAATTTTGTCATCGATATTATGAAGGGATTTTTCCCTGAAAGTAGGCCCATCATCAGTAGTACAAATCTGATGCCAAATGACTACCTCAACATAGACAT
>NW_017804309.1:1684893-1769791 GCF_001625305.1 Branchiostoma belcheri
TTAGAACTAATTCCAACACTTCCACAGATATTCCACTGTCCAACTCCATCTTTATCAAGGAATGAGAAATTCCCACTTCTGTGACACCATGTTATGCAGATAGGTCATGTAATTCAATGAGCAGTTGATCATACACTGCATTATATGGTGTCACAGAAGTGGTGGATTGCTCATTCTTTGACTAAGACTGAAGTTGGACAGTTGAAAATTCGGACCGACTTTCCTGTTGGAAAAAGCAGTTCAACTTTTCAACAAGATGTGATGTCATACGTACTGGTACTTTTTATCAGAAAGTTTTGTACTACTAAAGTGCAACAATGGCAATACGGAGGAAGTGTAGGGATGCAATACATGCTAGAATTAACTTGACCAGGGTTCTAGTTAGCTTTGCATTTTTTTCATCACCATCATCTCAACCTAGTCTCAGTCCAGTATTATTCGGTCTAACTTTAATCCCCAACATGTCCATTTTGCCTGTCATAACCAAATATTCCGTAACTTTTGTCCATCATGAGCAAGAAACAAACTTTTGTCAAACAACAGAATAAGGAGCATTGCTTGGAACCCTGATGATGATGTGTGCTCTTATTAAAGTTTGCAGTGTATGATGAATAAATGAAAAAGAGGGCTGTACAGTCAATTCAACATAACTTTTCAATACACAGGAAGAACGATATGCTTTGTTTCAGAATTTTTGGAACATTTTTTTCAAAAATGGCATGAATTTTCAATTGCAATGAAAGTGTAATTCCCTTAAGTTTTGTCAAGAAAGACATCTGTACCAATTAAAAGGTGATAGAAAATTTGTTGAGGGAAATAATTCTTACTAATCTGTTACAAACATGATACTCTGAACTTTCCTCATCTGGCTTCCTATATTCACATTCAGTTGACCCTTTCATTATCCTGAGGTGTAACAGGCCAACATGTACCCTAGGCTAATGTGCCCAGCTATTTTCTGGCCTGGGTTACATTCTGGCCTGTTACACTTTCCATTATAAAAGAGTTACAATCAGAGTGTAGTACTGGGCAGATTGATACTCAGAATATCTATCTGTACCCTAAAACTGGTCTGTACTCATGATCAACTTCCTTCTTTTGCCCTACGTACATGTGTTTGTACTTTGCATTGAGCAAAGTGCAACCACCCTACTTCTGTCTGTTATTAAAGCCAAGAAACGAGAGACCAACATGATGTGGCCTTAAGAAATGAAGTTCCTAGCAGTTGAGGGTTGTGGTGAAGAGACTGTCAACTCTTGAATCAAAGGGCTCTGCTTGCTTGCACAAAGTAACTGCTTAAACTAACAAGATTCTAACAAGGAATACGGGATGTTTATCCCTGTAGATGCTCTGATAACATGCTGTCGATGTTATGTAAAGCAATGTGTACATTCCTGTCAATATTACTTGTACTGTTACTGTTACAGTACAATAAATGTACAGTCGTGTTCCAAGAGTTAGACACACATGTACAGTAAGTAAGAATGTTTGTTCCAACCTTGTGAAAAGTGTTTGATTAAAAACAGACCAGAGGTGTCCATTCCGTTTGTGGTTATTTATTACTGTACAACAGCTTAGTCAGAGCGGCTTATTCAACACTTAGCTACCAATGTAAACACGTACCCTGCAGTTGTTAATTATTACATTAGCATTTTTGGGGCCACTTCCTCCTTCGGGCAAGTAGCAGGTCACTCCATAAGCTGACACCAGAAGGAAGAGGCAGTTACCAAGACTATATCTCAAGAAAAGGTGCGTAAATTTTAAGTACATGTATGTAAAGATACTCATGGTGGTTACATAAGAATGCCAGTGTTTGGGTGGCTGTGTTAGGTTGGAAGGGTGTGGTGCAGGCTGGCTAATGTGTTGTGGTTTAACTTGTGACCCAGCAGGGTGTGTCTTGGGGTAGAGGTCCTTCCTAGCAACTTTTCTTTATTTGGAAATGGATCTCGATCCAGTTACGCTTTCTTTTTTGTCACCTAGTTACTAATGATGGACAATATGTCTAGTAGATTTCAAGTACCGTATTAGCAACTTCAGCCTGACATTATCATAGTGATGTCCTTAGCACTGGTAAATCATAACATTTTTACGAGGCAAATTCCAACAACAAGTGCAGTGAACAGCTGGTGGACTGATAGCTTAACAACCCCTCTGAACAACCAACCCTTTCCAGCAGTAGACAAGTTGAGCGACAGCCTGGAGTAGAACTCACCACCCTCTGATACAGGAGCAGAATTACTAGCCACAAGACCGACTTGAAGTTCACTTCTTGAACATTCACGCAGACCAATTCAAAGTGCTGGAGATATTGGGTGTGGACTGACTAAACCGACTGAGAAGCGACCTGTTTTGGGAACATCCCCTGACCAGGTACTTGTATCATCATTCCCATGTTAATTTCTCTGTGCTAGTAAAACATGCAAAATTGTTAAAACACGAAGCATTGTAATGTTCTGAAAATGTGTGTCTGCAAGCTTCAGTCAGCTCCAAGAGATAAATATGATAACATATATATAACGTTAAATAGAACAATCGTTTGTATGATAAAAGTTTGCCCTGGTGAGTCAACATTCTTATATCAAAGGTTTAAGATAAAATCAATGGAAGAGATGTTTCTGACACAGAGAAATGTAGCCCTGAACTCAGGTTGCTGTGACACATAGAAGGCTAGGTCAATTTATTTCCTTGTTGACTATGTTGACTATTTCGCCACAGGACATTATGAAAACAGAGGTTCGGAGTGGGAGGAAAACCTGTAGTAGGTGTGACCTAAGTGAGAAATGAGTCTCTAGTCTTAGAACAAAAAGGGGTCCCTTTATTTAAATTGAGTGCCTGACAACCAACACTATGGTCAGAGATGTGAGACCTTTGACCAATTGTTCTCATTCCCACATCTGTCCAGTGTAACTCAGAAGTCTATTTAATAGAAGGTAAACTGCCCTAGTTTTGTCTAAGTCTTCTTATTTGTTGCACAAAACTGGTGATGTTACAATATAAACTTTATTGCACAAGACAACATATGGCATCTACTGATTAGCTAACACTGTCATAGCTTAACAGTCATCAGGTCTGTACCTTTGGTGAGTAAAAGCTGTGTAAGGATTGTGTTTGAACCAGTGCAGTAACCCCATCTTACAGACTAGCACAATAGCCAATGGTTACCATGGACAGTCAAAGCTCACCATAAATACCATAGCAGATAGGCTAAAAAGTTTATCCTCCTGTGAAGCTGGATAGACACCCATCTGTAATTTTATAGCATGTCACAAGTTATGACAGTGGTTTATATTGGAGGGCTGTTGGAAAAGATCACCTTCACTGTTATTGTGTTAATGTATAACTATAACTGTGAATACCACAGTAGCTTTGCAGTGAAACGTACGTTTGCCCTACTAAACACATACATCTGTCATGTTTGAACTTGTCAAAGTCTATGAGTTACCAATAAATCACTGGTACAGTTGAGGTGAACTTTAGTCAGAATTGTTGTCAGAACAGGGGCCAGGTGAAAGGTTTTGAACTTTACTAGAGAGGATGTGTTACTTGCAATATTTGCATTAATTTATTGGCCTTATTATCAATTAGTCGTTGAGATTTGCATTGTATTTTGTAAATTTCTTTATTTACTTAAGGAGAGGAATGGGGTTTGCACTGTATTTTATGTATATGGCTGAAACAGTACTGATAGCTACATTTGTACTTGCCTTCCTGTTGCTGAATTGTGATTCAAAAGGCTATCTCGAAAATCCAATTTTTCCATTATACCGGTAGAATCCTATTCACTCATTCTTTCCTTTCTGCTATTTACAGAACTTCTGCTTTCCCGCTTGCTTATTTAATACCAAGGACACATGATGATCAGCATGGCCAGAGGAAGGGTGATGCTTCTGACAGGTGTCAGTCTTCTTGTCATTTTTCACCTGTGTCAGGTAAGACATCGCTGATTTTTGCCAGTAATTGTCGTGTGTTGAATTGGTGCCAGGAGAAGTAAACAGGGAGATCATGCAATAACATTATATTTTTATTGCTGTATGTAAAACAATGTATGGCGATTTTAGATAACTATTCAATGAACATATCTGTAGGAGTCAAGCTGAAAAAAGCACAATGATGAAACACTTAACATTTTTTGGTTCCTGTAGGCTCAAACCAGTCCTGCCACAGACCCGGCCACCACAGACCCGGCCACCACAGACCCGGCCACCACAGACCCGGCCACCACAGACCCGGCCACCACAGACCCGGCACCACAGACCCGGCACCACAGACCCGGCACCACAGACCCGGCCACCACAGAGCCAGCCACCACAGAAGGGATAGCAACCACGACAGTAATGGACATAACTACTGCAAATGTTCTTACAACCAAAAATTCTCAGACCACAGTAGGGATAGCAGCCACAACCATGAACAGAACTACAGCAAGTACTACAAATGTTCCAACAACCAAAGACTCTCAGACCACAGCAACAACAGACCAGACCACAAAGGAAGTGATGAGCATGAACTTGACTAACTCCACCACTCCTGACAACACCACGGCAACAACAGAAGCGGTTAACACGGTCGGCATCACAGTTGGCATCGCAGTTGTCATCATCCTGGGGTTCATGCTTTGTACTTTCTTCTGCCTGTGCCTTCTCAGTGTGAGTATTTCAAGGAGATGAACGAACATAGGAGTGTCGCAACATCATATTGAAGAGTGTAGATTATAGAGACACCGCTATGTTTCAATGCCCCCACTATTACATGTTCCAAAATAAGAGCAGGCTTAGGGTTGACATAGTATAGGGGTGTCAAGGCATCCTGTAATAACTCCTGATGATGTTTATAGTGAACTCCTGTTGGAGCTTCTGGTAATGGTTCTCTGGAGTTATAGGTGTTAATGGCTACAAGCTCTGTGGGGAGAGAGGCCCAATCAGCCCATGACAGCAAGCAACTGTGTAACACAGGCTAGTAGCTTCCTGTACATTTAAGCCACAAATGGGACTTCTATTCTTTCCTTCCAGGACTGGAGTTGCACGCAGCCCAATAGCAAAGCAGCGGGAAGACAGAGGTGTTGCTCGTGCAGTTGTTTCCACTGCTTTTCTCGGCAGGACTTTGCAAATTCGTCCGCGTTTTCCCCCGCCAGGTCCGAGTCCCACGAGGTTCTAGACATGGAGATGACTCGGGTGACAGAGGTCGGGAGCTTCACCAACACCAGCACCCTGCACTGGGCTGGAAACCACCACTCCTTCCACAAGGTACAACTTCCTTTTACAGTCACACCTAGGCCTGCATGTTCTCATCAACCACATAAAGTAAAGCTCAACCCTGTTGGCAACATACAAGTTGATGTTATGGTACACTGTTCTTGATTTGAAATGATGAAGCATAACTGCATATTATTAACTCGTATCCAGCTGCTTGTCGATGAGTAATTGTTTTCTTGTGTATCTCATGACCTGGATGTCTAACCTTCATTGGTGTATTAATGATATATCATTCTTGAATCTTGATGGCAGCTGAGTATCAATCACAATAATCATGATAATTATTGCGCTCATTTCTTCATCATGTTTCTTCATCAATTTTACAAATCCCCAAATAGTTATACTGCACTATGTTCCAAGCCCTATATTCCGACATAAAGTGAATGATTTGGTTAAGGCTGTGGGATCATTGGGGTGTAACTGTATTCAGATGAGTTTCTTTTTTTTGTTAAATCATGATTGTTAAATCGTGATTGTTCTTTTGTGATTTTCCTCAGTACATGGCACCACAAAATCTCAACAATGATGAAGCCACCAGTCCCAGCACAGTAAGATGCTTCTGTCATGTTAGCATTTTGCCTGCCAAGATTCATCAACACACATTCAGTCAATTTCCAAAGCCCAAGAGCATCAGCATCACTCCATCCAATCAACCTCTTCACAAATCAGATTGGAATCAGCCATGATCTGACAAATCACTTGCACACCTAAAAAAATTCTATACGGGAAGATGTCAGCTTTTTTATTTAAATTTTGTTTTCAGATGGAAAATTGTGGCAGATTGGAAATAAATGATGCGCGTGGCAGACCATCACTTGTGTTCAAATGTTAATAGCAGTTGGATGCATTTTTCAAACTGCCACAGTGTTTAATCTGAAAACAGCCTTTAAAAAAGCTAACACCTTTCCAAGGAGAATGGATGAGTTTACTTTGCCAAGTGCTGAGGTTTAGGTTTTTCTTATTTTTCACATTTTCTGCAATGGTTGCTGAGTGATGTTACTTTTTTGTGGCTTCATGATTGTCCTCTGATGTTCACCTCTGTTTGTGCCTGTTCTCCAGAATGAGGATCGAGAAGAAGAAGACAGAGGAAACAATTTCAGAGGAGTAATAGCCATGCTATCAGGTATGTGTTTGATGTCCTTATAGCCACAGTTTGTTTGTGTGTGTGTGTGTGTGTGTGTGTGTGTGTGTGTGTGCGCGCGCGTGCGCGTGCACACATATGCATATTGTGCATGCATATTGTGAGATGAATAATTAGATAAATAAAAAAAACATGGTATATGAATTGATCACAGATGACAGGAATGCAGGCAGGTCCAAGAAGTTCTCAGAAGCGATCAACCTGGACATTTTTCAGCCGGGTGAGGATGAAACTGGTGAGTGACGATATAATGGGCACATGCTTTCTGTGTGGAGACTTTATTCAGCAGCTGCCACACTACACTAGCTCACCTGACAACCAGCTTCCTCAGTAGTCAGACTTTGTAGTCATTCCCTTCTCTCTTGTAGGTGTATTAGAGCATCAGAATCTTTTAACTATATTTTGTCTACTTTTCTTATAGCTTTGCAGCTTTGCCGGCTCACAGCTGTGACTGGATGTATCACTCAGAACAACCTGTCACACCCCTTAATTCTGACACCCCTATAATCCAACTGTTCCAACAACTCAACCTCTGTTCTGAAAACTCTAATGCCATGTCAGAACATAAGGATATCTTAACATAGGGGTGTCAGAACGTAGGCTAACCATTCATTATCCTACTCCAGCTGCTGTTTGAAGCTGTCCAGTGCTAGCGTGTTAGGTGCTCAGCCTGCTTGTGACATTCTGCTGTCATCAATGCATTCTTTAACCAAATCCAACACATCCTTTATAACACCTTAAGTAACAGTACCCCATCCCTTGCAGGGCGTGACAGCCCAATAGGAGACGAGGTGAGCGACATCAGTAACCACACCCAGATGACCGTGGTGTCTATCCACGCCCCAGAGCACAACGAAAGGCCATCAAGCAACAGTGACAATTCTGCAGGAGAAGGGCAGCAGGGTGGCGCAGGTGCTACTGGAGGTCACCATGAGGTTTGGAGGAAATATTATAACAAGCATGCATTCCCTAAACACAAAATTTACCCCTTTGACGTCCATTCCCTTTTGTCTTACAATTGTAGAATCTGATGTTGCTATTGCAATTGAAGTCTTTCATTGAAATAGATTTTCCTAAATGCATGTACCAATTTTTTTTATTAATCAAATCAATTCAACATAGTTTTTGTAGGTACACAACCTTATTTTGTCTTTCTACCAGCATTTCACATCACCCTGAAATGCTGCTAAAACATTGGTAGACAGAAACGTCAGGTTGTGTATCTAAAAAAAAACTATAATCTTGGAGTGTTCCAATTTCCTTTACATTGACACCATATCAGCTTCAGTTTTCCCTTTCCAAAGAAACCTTTTTTTGTCATCTCCCTTCCAGGTCACTAAAGAATGGACTGCGCCAAAGAAGTCCCAAGAAAGAAAAAAAGGTTTTTACATGAGCGACTCTGAGGTCTCTGAGGACAACAAAAGCCGATCCTACAGCCAGAATGTGGCAGAAGCCATGAGAACCTTTGACAGTACAATACAATACAAGGAAGAGGAAGAACGTAAAGACTCATCGATGACAACTGAACTTTGAACATGATTCTATGAGTGCCAAAATTACTCCGAATGAAGCAGCATGTTTTTTTTCAAAATGACTTGGTTTAATAAGATTGCTGAAAATTCATTTGTTTTTGCCAGGATTTAATTTTGTGATATTAGTAGACAGGAAGTTTTTGCAATGTTTTAAGTTTGCATTCGAAACAATACTGTAGCACAAAAACATGCAGAAATTGTAAAGGTACTGCAATAATAAAACCATGGCAACATTTCAAGATTAACATTATTAGGCTGTGTGAAGAGTCCAACAGCCTTGTAAATATGAACATTTTTAATGTCTGAAATAGCATTTTAACACCACAGATAATTCTGTTAATGGCATCATGTTTTAAAGTCTGAAATATAATTTCAATGCCAACAGATCTTTATTGATCTTTATTTTCATTGATTAATCACTGTCATACTTACTATTAGTAACATCATTGTTTTGTTGACGATATTTGTTGTTGTTTCCAGGTGTAGTTTTAGAATTGGGAATGAAAAATTTAAATTAAGGAGGAAAGATATATTTAAATTGTGTTAAATAAGAGGAACTTTATACACATTACATATATGGTTCAAGAAGAACATCAGTGGATATAGATAATGCATAATTGAATAAAATTTATCATTGTATTCTATTTTTGGTAGATATCGGACAAATCATTCTAGTTGTTTATGTAACGATATATCTGACGATGGCTTTTGAGGATGCCTCCAAATAAAAAGACTGGTCCTGACCGTGGTGCTGATCTGGCTATCTGGGGCTGACAAGTCCTGCTGTTCTGCAACAGTCCGCTAGTCGCCGCCTTAACAAGCAGTCGTACCAGTAGGCAATTTTAGCCTTTTGGGAAAGCGCCAGACACGAAGAGAGTGTCCGTAAAACATTGCTAAGTCAGATTTTATCCATCAAGTCTTGAAGGTATGAGGTCTAGTTCATCAATTAATTACGGCTATAAAGGGTGCATATTTTCTCATTATACCCAATTGCACAGCCTAATTAATTGATGACCCAAGCATGTTTGAATGGCGTGCAGTTGAGGAAAGAACCTGCGTAGGCTGCATCATTGAGACGATCCGCGTGGTGTACGTGCGTACTTACGTGTAGTCACGAACCACTTTAATTGTTAAACGCGCAAAATCGACGCCACGTGACCCACACTGGTGGATAAGGAGGTTATGAGTCTCAGTGTCAGAGGGACATCACAATAAGGCCAATCTCCTAGATACTTCGATAAGTTCTAGCAGTCTGGTATCCACCGTAATCTAAGCTCCGGTTTGCTCATCCGATATTCTCCCGTTTATTGCCGTTTGTGTGCGGTTCTCCGGTGCCCCGGAGTAGATGTGAGTTGACCTGTGAGCATCGCCGATGGAATTCTTTTATCAATGCCCTGCCAGCCAGTTTGGCAGAAACAATATCACAAAGGAAATGCAGATCAATAACAACAACTGCAGATATCACATATAATACACAATACAGGTAAAAATATACGGTAACATTACTTCGATATATCCCTGCGTCATGAGCTCCCCCTTTCATGACAATAGAATATTCCAATATTCGTGGAAAAACTGGAAAATTGGTGGTAATAACTTTCGTTTCAACAATTATTATTTTTGAACGACAAAACCATCAGCTCTAAAATCATTGTCTATATTTTTGTATCTGGTCCTTAACTCCTACCTCATTACCTTCGTTAAAAGTGACCTGCAGACATTCATAAACCATGGCCACCGCAGATGCCTTGTGTTACCATTGCCACTTTTAAGTTTTGCTAGGGCACCTTGTAGGCACTGGCTAATACACCAAAATGGACCGTCCCCCAAAATGTCATGATAACCCAGCCAGGGCAACTCTGATTGACAGGTTGTCTGCCACGTTAGAACATGGGTCATCTCACAGAGAACACAACACTGCTCCACTTTCCCGTAACCCAGGCCGTGGCACATTAAACTAGTAACAGCTCAGGCACGGATTCTTAGTCAGTCATGTGTTGTGTTGTGTTGTACTGTACTCTCCAAGCAGAGGTGAGAGGGAGAGAACGTAGGATATTCCGACATGGCTAGCTAAGGGAGGCACATTTCTGCCTCCCTTAGCTAGCCATGTCGGAATACCCTACGTTCTCTCCCTCTCACCTCTGCTTGGAGAGTATTGTACTGCACGTGTATGATATTTAACTTGCACGTGTATACAATAACACTCGGTATAAGGTGGGTTACTCTTATGACACACTAAATGACTTCTCGGCTGCCAAAGTGGCAGGTTGAAGACTTCCCGTCGGTTGAAAATAGACCAATTATACAATACTAATGACGTCACACACGCCTCCCCCTGGCAGACTTGGCGCGCTACATGGGGGAGTGCACGTAGGCCATGTGGTAGCCGAGACAACAGGCTTCTCGCCGGGCATTTCATATTGCCGTCAGTTTATTGCCGTCTGTGTGCGGTTCCCATTAATGGCTCCGGTTCGCCGGTGGCAGATGTGAGTTGCTATGTGAGTAATGTTGGAAACGGGAGTCGCAAGGCACAACAGTGATCAGATAACAGTACGCCATCCGTACAAATAATGCTTTTGTTCACGGTCCTCGTTTTTACGTCTATCGTCTATCTTCGGCAGACGTGGACTCTAAATAGTAATGTTGAATAATAACATCAATAGTGTATTGGCTGAGAGCTGTCCATCTGATCCTCCAGCTATTTCACGCTGCGCAGATCTTGGATTCGGTACCGGTCTTGATACGTATTTAGTCGCCAGACTCACGGTGTGGAGTTGGGGGGAGTTACGATGGTAGAGTGAGCCTGTTGAGGAGGCTACTTCGATCCGCATGTCGGTTCGTACTACCCTAGGGGGGATATCGTTGATTTAAGTATTAAAGTCTGTTTGAGAAGCGTTTTAAAACTGCATACATCACCCAGAGTTGTTGTGCAATGCAGCCGCACATTCACAGTAGGAATAGAGTTCCTCCTCAATAAATAACGACACAAACAACAAACAAACAAAACAAAAAGACTAAGTACATGTATACCGATTCACTTAAGCAGGACGAATACAAAGACAAGTAAAATCTACTTAAGTCATTATATTTAGGCGGCAATAACGCTAGGCTAGCGCTCTGCACAAAGGATAATAAAAATTGCATATCTCAGACCCAAATACCCCCCCCCCGATCATCATATATACGTTTCTTTTATCATGTAGTTTCTGGTGTAGTGCAAGTCCTTTCTAGTCTTCTGCATTCACTTGAAAATACAAAATGAGTTTAGCCGTATTACCCCACCTGATGAGTATTCGTTCTCATAAACGTCAATTTTAGCGAAGCGCACAGACTAAATAAACTTGAGTTGTAAAATTTGAGCTTTGTTCCGACACAAAAGGAAACACCATAAATTTCATTCGGCTAAATCATAACCCGTTTGTTTATGTTAGCGCACTTGAAGTGATAGGTTATTAGTTATAGGCTGATTGGTCATGGCTGGCTGCATTTTTATGCATGAAGCAGATATAACGTTCAAAGTCACCATCACGCATCATTATTGGCACATATTCCGCTGCCTACGTGCCAGCCTGAGACAAGAAACTTGCAACCAGGGCGTTAATTACATCTGGTTGCACAGTTAGAATAGTACATACATTCTTAATTACACAAGAAGTATTAGCCGAGGAATTAAGTTAGGATATCTGCCATTAGTGTAGTATAGAACCTAGTTACACATGTTTAACTGTTATCGATTGACACAGATGATTGAAGCTGAACTGGAGTACGTGGACCACGTGAGGCACGTGTCGTGCTTACAACTCGAGCCCACCATGTGTCCAACACGGACCAGGATAGCTCAGCATGATACTCTAAACTTGTTGTACTTTGACATTCTACATTGATAAGGCCGATCATTCCACAAGTAGCCGGTACGGCAGTCTTCAGGTTTTGTCATTTCGAACCCTACTACATGCATATATTTCAGCCGTTGTGCAACCTTCGCAACTGCTGTTCGCTACACTACTTATGGTGCTCATACAACTTCATTGACTTTACAAATAAAAGATATGGGACTTTCGCAGAGTCCTTTATTTTTTTTTACATGCAAAAACAAATATATACACACTGAATGAAACTACATTCAATTTCAAAGCATGTATGTGTGTATCTACATTCGGAGTTTATCGCGTACACCACATTTTCTAACATATAGTATCATTGTTAATTGTATTTGCCTATTATTATTATATAATTGTATTTGCCTATTATTATTACTATTATATATTATTTATTTGCCTATTATTATTACTATTATATATTATACACAGTCACAGTTATATATGGAATAAGTCACAATATATACATATCTGCAAGCTAAAGTTACATGTTTGGTTGCAACGCGGTGCCCATGAGAAATAGTTATGTATTATACTAGTAGACGTTGGGAGGCGTTCATCGACCTTTTCCCGCTGTTCTAGATCGCCGACCGTGCTAGATTTCTTGGGGTCATGCCGCTGGCTGGTAATGTGCAGATGAGCTATTAAACTGTTAATGACCTTGAAATCACCTGTATCTGTCACTTCCGGAGTAACTACCCTTCTTTGTGACATACCGAGGTTTTGCAGGCATTCAGTCGCGGGACTCGGGTTGACTCCTTAGCAGGCTCTTACGTATACGAGTCGGACTCTCTGGAGGCTCAGTGGAGGCCGGGCCCACCGTCACAAATCGTATGCCAAGACCTGATATACCACCAGTATATCCATAAACGCACAGATAAGTCTGACAAAAGCCAGATTCGTAGAGCTCGCTAAAGAGGCTTACGCCGCGGTTGGTTTATATATAACTAACCTGTCACAACTAACTCCTGCTAGAATGCGACATTTGGATATGTCGCATTCTAGCAGACGTTAGTTGTGACAGGTTAGTAATATATACTAGTAAGTCTACCATTGGTGACGATGCACCGTACTTGGTGACGATCATGATCACTGCATGTCTACCAATAATTCTTGGAAAGGGAGTAGTTGAACATCTTAATAGTGGATTGATAACCCTGTTAGCTGGTTCGTTTACCGTTTTAAATTGTTTTCTTGCCTTGTTTCATTTTGATAACGTCTGCTTGACTACGTGCACGGATCCTTCCCGACCAAAGCGAGATAAAATCACATACGGTAAACAGGACAGCAACGTGGTCAGAAATTTTTATATATTGCTGCCGTATCGTTTTTTAAAAGTGGATGGGCCGATTACGGTTAAACGTGCCTGATGTCACGTTATGTAAACGGACCCTCTCAGGTTTATTGAATGTTGCAGCCTGGCAGCACCACGCTTCCAGCCCTTCTACTGGTCGGGGAGCAGGCCCAACAACCTCTGACATCGAGCATCGAGAGATCAAGCTGCGTGACTCAGGCCTATCCAGTAGTCACAATTTTAGGGTCAGGAGACACCCAATACACCCAAAAATATGGAGGAGCCCACTCAAGGAACTACTCTTTAAGTTTTAAAGTAATCCTGAAGAGGCGTACCTTTACAATCAACCAAAGGCTAGCCCTCGTCATTTCCAGGAGACAAGCCCTAGAGAGGCTTGTGATAATGATGTTCCAATTTTACAAGGTTACGTTCGTACATTGATGAGCCGCGTTGGCGCCGCGAAGTCTGGCACCGTGCAGTGGTGTACGTGCAGGGCCGCTTGTCAACATGGCGGGACAAAACCACGGGCTCCTCGGCAGGCATAACGCTGATGATATTGCACAGTTCTCTCGCGGTTGAAACACACTCAGACTTCGGTACACCTACCAATCATTACATGCAGAAAATTGCAGCCACGGAGACACGGCAGCAATCACAATATAACGAGACAATATATTCACCGACGAGTCTGTTGTGGAGACTAACAATTTGTTTACTCTCTCTTTCTTCTTTCTGTTTGAGGGACTCGTCTATATTTTCATTTTGTAAAGTTTATTTTGTATATAGGCCCCAATGATTGTTTTAATTCTTTCGTGGCCTCTCACGGCGCGCCAGCAGAAAAGGATTAAGGAATGGTTGACAGATCAAAGCGAAAAATTTATCTGTTTATTGAATGAATATTCGAGTGAATAGATTGATTTATTACTAGTGATTGGATCCAAGTGACTGAAACAATGCGAGACGGAGTCCACCAGGCCTTCCCACTATGTTATGTAATGTATAAGTTACGGATAGCAGAATCTACTAGTATTCGGCACAAATAGCCAATAATTTGTCAAGGGAGTGAGACGTGGTAAACGTTAGTAAACATTTCCCCTAAACTGTGCGGGAAACTAAAAACTCCTCTGGCAAACTCAAGACGAGCAGAATCCCAGCCTATGTATTAGAGTAGTTTTTATAATCCACGTTTGAGATTAGTAATAGTAATTAGAAGTCTTGTTTTCTTATAGCCAGCGTAGTTGGTCTGGTAGAGACTACGTGATTACCTTCTCATCAACACGTTCTTTTTTTCTGATGGCATATCATCAGTCTGACACTGATCACGGAGATAGAAAAACAACAAGGCCTTCTTTTAACTCCATGCACTGGTATATCTGCATTAGGTTTCTTCTCGGCTGAGTGCCGAGAACTGCATGATATGTATACCGTCATTAAAAAAATAGCACCCCAAAAGCGCCATCCTGTTGAGGAGCCTGACTATCGCTGACAAACGATTTTGGATGACCCTTCTCCCCTGGCTTATGCATACACACAGCGCTTCGTGTGGTAGCGGTGTTGTGCATAAGTTCAGGTACGAGCGGTGAGGCGGTGGCGACAGAGAGATCATCGGAAATGAAGAGGTGAGATCGTTTTTGTGTCGGCGTCTATTTCTGTGTGTCGTAACTATTGGGTGAACATGTTATTTTGGGGTTCAAACCAATGACACGTTGTGATTGAAGTAAATAAAATACATGTAGTCCGATGCAAGTTATGATAAACATGTTACAGTCATTGATGCACTGAAAACATTGCTTACACCCACTTTCCCGACTGGAAGCAGCAACCGCTGAGGGACTACATAATCTCTCAACGAATTTCATTGATAAAACTGATCTTTTTACGTTTTGTAAGGTCATCCTTTTCTTCGTGTATTACATTCCAATTAGATAAAAACAAAAACAAATTTTCAAACAAATCCATTTCTGGCCGCTCAAAGGTTGCTTCTACTGCGATGGTCGTCTAGGGGAAATGCAGTGGATCAAGTGCTTTTGTTGTGTAAAAGAATGGGCGTTTTGCCAATTGCAAGCGCTGTCGCTGAGCTTTGGGGCGTTTCTCTCCGGCACTTGGCAGGCCAAATGTACCCCTGTTTTGGAAACGTTTGTTATGGTCGTATCATGTGGACTTGGCACGTAGTCCTTTTGGACTAAACCGGCCATAAACATCGCGGCTGGACTATATATGTTATACATGTAACCGTAGCTGTATTCTGGAACCATCAACCATAAAGTACTTTTGTTTTCCCACCTTGAACTTCATTCTCTTTCGCGAAAGCTCGTGCATCGATCAAGGGCATTGCATTTTTATCACTTCTTCAAATTTCAGTGGGTACAAACTAGATATTTTGTTGTTGGGGTGTGACTGTACAATACAAAACTACGTTGTTTCCTTTCACCATGTCACGTTCTTTTCATAACTAACGTCAACGTTTTATCACATGTCGACATTATATTATATTATATATTAATCATTTATCTAAGATTATTTTGTGTTCGCTTATTGCATATATGTTTTAGTGGTGGCGTGAACATAGGTTTAGTCAAGGAGGTGACGATGTGCCGCTTGTAGTGATTTCTGTCGAACGTTGCAGTTTTAAGTGTTTGTCATGGCAAGGATCATGGTCGTTTCTCAACTTTCTGTTTTTGGCACGTCGGCCACGTGCGTTTGTTTCTCGGCGCAGGCGCAAGCACTTGTTAGGTAATCACAAGATGGCGGCCACTCCTGGAGTACGTGACGACCAGAACTCGTACGATGGCTGTGAACTTTGCGGTGCTATGGAGAACTTAATGAGGTGCGGAGGCTGTCGGACCGCCTACTACTGCAGCAAGGAGCACCAGAGGACGCACTGGAAGAAGCACAAGCGCGTCTGCAAGTCCAAACCCGCAGTAAAAGACGCAGGCAAAACTAGTGACCCGACCGCGAGCCAACAACCCCAAGTGACATCAGCGGAAGGCAACGTAATTAGCAACAACACGTGTGAACCCCGGCAAGCGAACTCAAAGCCGCAAAAGGAGCAGGCGGAGAAACAGAACGGTCTAAACGGTGCTGGCCTCTCTTCAGTTGTCAAATCGCCGGATTTTACCAGCTTTAGAAGCATTTGCCCGATGTTGCCGGAGGACAACGGTCACAAAGAGCCTGCCGACAACGGCCCTAACGCCCCCGCCAGAATATCGCTAGATGCGAGAAGGGAAAAGGAAATGGCCGACCACGTAGTCAGGCGGCTAACCACGGACGGAATCTGCGTTCTGGACAATTTTTTGGACGAGACGACAGGGGACTCGATCCTGGAGGAGGTGAGGAAGCTCCGAGAGGAAGGCGTGTTCAGGGACGGGCAGCTGGTGAACCAGTCGACCGCCAACACCGCCAGGAACATCCGCGGGGATATCATCACCTGGGCGGAGGGGAGCGAGCCGAACTGTCGCCGCATAGGGTACCTGGTCTCCAGGATGGACTCAATAATCATGAGGTGCAACAATAAACTGGGCAAGTGCAAGATAAACGGCAGAACTAAGGTAAGATTCAGATTCTACTAGTAACTGACACGGTTTTCGTGACTATCGCGTCGTGCACATACTTTAGAAGAAGCGGGTTTCAGTTGAGGAAGGCCTTTGATATCCTGATGTCCAATTTGCTATGCTGAACTAAACAACTTAGAAACATTCCAAGGCCAAGGGCAGAGTTTTGTGGCACGCACCAGATGGCCTTGGCTGTATGTAACTTAACTTTTAAAGGCCACAGCAGGTAAATTTTATGGATGACATCCTCTGGAGACTCCAAATCTATCATGCGATAGGGCGAAAAAAACAACAATATTCCGACATCATAAACCTTGTTTAACAAGAAACCCAACTATTACAGCATCTATTTGTCACTGAAACAACTTGAAAAATAAGTTTTCAATCATTGTACAAATGGTTCACATATATACACAGCCACCATCACATATAAAAAGAATGAAATACATCACTGTCCCAGAGCATGCGCAGTGGGCTGACAAGATATGATGATGATCAAAGTAGAAGACAAAACCATAAATCAGAGCCTTGTTTTGTCTCCTCTCTTTATATTTCCTGCCATCCATGTTCTGGCATGGCAACAGACATCTTTGCAACATAATTTCTTGTTTTTTTTTCTCCAAAATCAGAGAAAATAAATGCACGCATTGATGTTGTCCGGCATTAAAATGACTTGCTGTGGCCTTATACTAATATATCATTTCTTGGTTCAGGGATCTTCGTAGGAAATCAAGGTTGAAGTGGGTGGACAAAAACAAATAGGAACAGACCCAGGCATCCTGTGATAGACCGAAATCTGTCCCTGTCTATTTTGCTAGAATGTCAGCATCAGCATCACATTGTGGCGGACACTGTGTTGGTTTCATCTGATCATAATGAAAAATTCAGGAAGGAATATGAACTTCCCTAAATCTTTTAGTGTACATAGTAAACAATTTGTAAAGGTCCAGATTCCTTTCTGTTCCAATGAAAAGTGTATGATTTGTGATATGATTTGTTTCTTCCAAGTTTTGATTGTGTAAATGTTGTCCTGATTGTTACAGGCCATGGTAGCCTGCTATCCAGGAGGTGGCTCACGTTATGTCAGACATGTCGACAACCCAAATGGAGATGGTCGCTGTGTCACGTGTATATATTACCTCAACAAGAACTGGGATGTACAGGTAAGACTGTCACCTGTGTTATGTATTTATCTTCTGGATGTGTCATCTGTATCTACCTATGCACACTTTTTAAGTTCAACGTCAACCTCAAAGGGAGTTGAGTATTGTTTCTGGCTTTTCTGTTTGTGTGTGTGCATATGCATGCATGCCTGTGTCAGAGTTCGAAATACAAAGGTGCAATGTGCAAATTGCACGTAATTTTCAAGATTTGCACCTAAAAATATTTTGAATGTGCAATTTTGCACCTGGAAAATACCGATATATCATGTTTGCACTGCGTATCTCTGAAGTTTCTTGCTGTGTCGGCATCTCGCTGAGCGCATGGCAGCCATATTGTTTTCTTTACTGAACATCCTGGGAACAAGCTGCTCTCGTCCCCAGGTGAAGACGCGAAGGCACTACGTAATGATTTACCTAATATGGCAAGATGCGAAGGCCTACGTAGCTGATTTACCAAATATGGTCAGACCCGCGAAACTTGTTGCCCGATGTGGGACGAAGTCCTTCGGCAGTGTAATTTCGGCTTTTTCGTCCAATTTTCGGTAAAATTCGGTGAAAAACAGAGTTTTCGGATTTCCCAGCATTCAGTGCTACCCAGGAAATTTGTAAAGCATGAAGAAGGGCCCATGAAGAAGGGGTCGATTTTCAAGTTCTTTTCACGGGCCCAGCCGGCATCAGAGGCTGGTGCAGCCGGTGGCGGTGGACCAGAGGCTGGTGCAGCCGGGGGCGGTGGATCGGGAGATGCCACCGGGTCCACCGTCTCCGATGATCCCGCGGCCGCAGCCGATGTTGACGACGCGCCCCCAGAGGAGGGGGAGGGGAGCGCCAAGAAGCAAAAATTAACCGGACGTTATTTTTTTCTAAGCTGTATTTTTTTCCTTATATCATGCACGATATTCAAGGTAAACAAATATGCAAAATACATGAAATTTATTGCTCGCATACTGTTGGTAAATTTTCTTTATGTGCCGTATAAGATGTGGAAGTTCCAACTGTAGTGTTCGTGACATGATACCCCGGTATGACGAGTGAGAGGGCCGGGAGTCACTAGCGGCGTCCTTTGAAGCTAATGGCGACAAATTTTTTTTGTGTGTTCTTTTTTTTTTATAAACACACTAGATGATACTTGCATTGTTCATGTTTTGTTTGGTCCCTTCTTTTTAATGTATACTAAAACTTCTATATGCAGTGGCAGGCTAAGAAGGTTGATACACAGTAAAACAGTTGCAAACCTAAAGATGCAAGGCTAAATATAATTTTGCACATAAATTTTTCAAATTGCACCTAAAAATTTTGCCAATGTGCAATTTTGCACGTACCTGAAAAAAAGTATTTCGAACACTGCTGTGTGCATATATTTTTGCATGCTCTGCCAGAGGGATCAGTTTCTGTTCAGTCTCTGTATGTTCTACAAGAGACTGATAGCTAGCAAAAAGGCGTTGTGCTTCACCCTCAGACTGAGGTTGCTTGCTTTACCTTCACCTTGTAAGTTGTAGTATTTGTCATGGCTATGTGCGCAATTTTGAAAAATAACTGAGGCAGTACCCCTCTGACATTGCTTCTGACAGTGACAGCGGTATCTAAATCCCTCTCTCTATGTATTTAGCACCATGAGCAAATGTAAAAATTACCAGTTACCTTCATGTACATATAATGAAAGAAGAAAACAACTAACTCCACTTACATATTGGAAGAAAATACATGTATTAATGAATTTTAAAAATCATCATGCGCTTGTACATTGGATAAGATCTACATGATGTACATACCGTATAGGGAAGACTTGTAAACATCTGTACATTCTAACAGATACAGGCATACATTATATTTTAATGGAATGTCTGCAATTGTCCCATGAGAAGTGGGTGACTCAGTATGTGTTCGAGGTCACTTCTATAATTTAAGTGAAGTATAACCAAATCCAAGAGCTTTAATTTATGCTTTTATGGATGTACGTGTGTACAGGCAAGGTAGGACTCGTGAAGTGGACAGCTGTATAATAGAGTGCAATAGTATCTTTATGTACATAACTCTTACATGTAAGCACAGCTCCTATCTGTGCATATGTGCCCAGTATTTCAAGCCTTGGAGTGTGATGAAAACAAGGTCTGTACCTTAGTACACGTTTTGTGGAGTGAATATAGTCTGGCTCAAGTTTTCCTGCTAATCCTCTGTTCTTACCTTAATCTCTTGCTATATTCTTGATTGAGAGTGTTTGAGAACAAAGTAATGACATTGATGTCGGCTGCTGGCAAAATATCCTGCTGAAGAAAACAGAGGGCAGCAGATTGTTTACTTGTATGGCAGAGATCATGGTTGCAATGTTGGTGAGGAGCCAGGCAACAATTTATGATCTCTTTTTCTGGCCTGTTGAAACCCAAGCATTCCTGACTAAAGAACTTGTTTGTTGGGTTCAAATTTTGGTTTGGAGCCAAGAATGCTGTCACAATTTACAATTTGTTTGTTTGTTAATACCTTTGCTTGTTCACAAATACTCAGTTGACAGTTCAGTCCAGTCAGCCACTTCTCATTGAGGTCATGAGGGAAGACGTGTGTCAAATAAAATATACAGGTTCAGGTTACATGATTGACGTCATAACAAAGCCATAAACATATAGTCGTAATAAATCCATGGACATGTATCCTTACAGGTTCTGTCCTCAAATCTACTGAAACTAGCTGCTCGAGAGCCCAAAATCTCCAAGTCTCATCAAGACTTACCCATCTACCAAGTTTCATGACAATCCATCCATAGCTTCTTGAGTTACCATGCTAAACCACATAACATATACATACCTACATACAAACACCAACCAAAATAAACATACTTAGCAAAGGTAATCAGCACCATCATACTCTAAATTTCTGGGGAGATCCCTGTTTAAAACTGGATAACCCTGTCAACATGGGAAGGCATATCCTGCTGTTATTGTGATACAGTTGTGTCTAAAAATGCTCCATTTACGACTTGGACTTCAACCAATAATGTAACACTTGTCTGACTCGGGATATCAGTGACACTGACAGCGGCCTCCAGTCTTTTCAGACATGTGTCGATGCATCCTTCAGACTACATAATCATGTCACAAGAACTCTCAAGACTTGGCAGCTGTGAACCACTGATTGTGTGTGCTATGATTAAATGTTTATAGAGCTTTGCAGCCTATTTTAGTCATTGACTTTTGTCTCACATCCAGTGGCTATTGCTCGCATAAGCAAGTTGTAGGAGAAAAAAAGGATGACATTGAATTGATGGTGGCCTACATGTAAGTCTCGGCTACTTTGCGTCTTCAGAAAAACGGAGGCCTGTTGCGGATATTTCCCCAAGGTCGTGACGAGGTAGCAGATATTGAGCCCAAGTTCAACAGACTCCTGTTTTTCTGGTCGGACAGACGGAATCCACACGAGGTACAGGAAGCCTTCGCTACACGGTGAGTCTGTCATTACCTTTAGCACTCTGTCTGTTCCTGGTACTTAGAAGTAGAGATATAAAACCCAGAACTTCTACTGCAGCACTAAGGAAAGCCTAGGGGGTCCAAAAATGTTACCTTCTGCTGATATTCTGTAACTGTGTTACTTGAACATGTGAGCGTGTTAGGCCTACGGAAATTCAGATGATAATCTTACTGTCTTGCTGGTCGACCTACCAAAAATGGCTCAGCGGGAAACAAGAAACACAAAATTATTTTTCCATAGTATAACTATAAGCCTCTAACCGTCTGTACTTAGATATATGGTACATTGTCTTTTATCTAGATATGCTATAACTGTCTGGTACTTCGATGCGGAGGAGAGGGCTCGAGCAATGGCGAGAACGCACAACTCTATAGGCCAATCCTGAGGTGAGTGTTATAAATATATTAACAAATAAATAAACAACCAAACACATATGGATAGAAATCATTTTATGCTTAGAAGGAGTAATTTGTCAACTTGTCAAGGGATTGAAGGGCATTCATCAAACCGATATTTCTGGAAACTTGAATTATTCCTCTGTTGAATGAGCTTGAAGAAATGCTTGCTGTGCATGTTGCATGCTGTCGCCTTAATAGAGGGTCTGCATGCCCTTTTTCGTTAACCGTTATGGGCTATTTTAATTTACCGTTAATCGTTGCCGGCCCGCTCTAATTCAACGTTAAGCGTTATCAGTATATTCATCGTGAAGCGTTATTGGTCGTTTTAATTCAACGTAAAACGTTATTTGTCATCCTAAATTCAGCGTTAAGCGTTAATGAATAATTCTTCGTTACGGCTTATTTTGCCTTTCAAAGTGCAGCAAAATGCGTCATTGAAGGTTTAAAAATACAAAATTTCCCGAGGGAGAATGCCCCCGGACCCCCTACATTGCTCGCGCTTCTGCGCTCGGTCCCTTCGGCTCTACCCAGCACCAGCTTTCCGTCAATTTCCGGAAGTTTGCGGAGAGTTACAAAAATTTTTTAACGAATCCGTCAACCTTGACAGGCAAATTAACAAAAATCTTGAATAAAAATATGAAAACATCAGAAGGACCAACAAATACTCAACACCATGATTTGCCTCTCAAAATGCGGGAAGTTGCGTTTTTGAAGGCTTAAAAAGCCTAAATTTCCCGGGCGAGCATCCCCCGGACCCCCTTACATTGCCTCTCAAAATCCATCGGTAGACCTGGGCAGACTGAAAAATGGCAAGCTGGCCGACGTCGACTGGGACTCCCCTTTATTTTTGGACGCACTCGGGGACCAGGGCAGGTGGGAAAACACCGGGAACACATACCTTTAATGCGTGCTTCATTACATGTGAGGTATATATATTTTGTCAGTGATCACCTTTTCTCACAAAGCGAGATACCAAATCCAGTGCAGCTCGAAAAAAAAGCCTGTCAATTTACCGTTAAGCGTTGCCGACCGTCCTGAATTTACCGTTAAGCGTTATCGGCCCTGCTGAATTTACCGTTAACCGTTGCCAGGACCCCCCCCATGCAGACCCTCTTAATAGCCTGTTTCAATTCTTGTAGCTCAAACATTTTTTAACATCATGGAGCATTTCCTAAGGTAACTTTTCCTAAGATAACTAGCATTAAACTCTAAGGTCTAAATCTAAGAACAATTTTGCAGAAGAATGTTTAAAAGCCGGCAGATAGAAACAGAAGACACTCTGCATATGCTTTAGCTTTGATTCACTGATACACAACAAATAGAATGCCAAGTTGGCAGACAGTCTAAGGTTTCGCTGTTCCCTGTTCCGGGTCAAGTACTAATACCCATGTTTTTTGTTCTTCACACACAGCTCTTCAGTTAGAGGCAGTACCTTGAATGACAGGCAGGGGGCATCACTGTTATACTTTCTCGGCAGAGCTCATATCATGACAGGCCTATATTGCACCTTATGGCGTATGTAGAGCCCTAGTAGTTGTTAAGGAGACATTATTTAGTAAATAGAGCTTCATATGATGTGGTGATATGTACTCCTGTAGAGAGGCACCACAGTCCCCTCCTCATGCAGTGTCCAGACATGTACATTGAAATGAACCTTGATGACTTCTAAACCGTCAGGAAAAAAAAGATGAAAACAAACCAAAGAATTTCATTTTAAAAAACGGGTAACAAAAACTCTTTCTTTGCTCAAACAACTTTCACCCAATTTTGTAGATCAGAAATTTCGCATTCCTTCCAGAAATACTAGCTGAGACCCTTTTCTTGTCAGTTTATTAGTTGCCAGTTATCTTTGTAACTGGGTCTGTGACTGGTTGTACAACTCTGCCATAGTCAACTGCCAAGTGCAGTAAGAATTGGGGAGTGGTCAGTGGTAACTATGGAAATGTACATTGTATGTAAGCAGGATCTGATAGCGCAGGTGTGTTATAACCATCCTTGTCTTCCAGACGTTTTATTTTGGATTGTTTGTTATATACATGTAGCTTGCTGAATATGCTATCAAACATTTCGACACCCAAAATGTCAGTAGGTTTGTCAGGAAAGGAAAATAAAGCAATAGCAAAAGTCTAGCCAGGGCTCGAAATACTTTTTTCAGGATACCAGCACAAGTGCAGCTAACATTTGAAGTAATTTGCACCAGAGAAATTTTACAGTGAAATCTTATCTAATGTGCACACTTATTTATGTCTATATTATGTCTATACTATAGTTGGTTTCTTGAAAAGTATGTGGTATACAGAGATGCTAGACCTGCCTTTTGCCACTTCAGGAAGGAGCAGCACTTGGTGTACTTGTACACTTGGCCAAAATGCAGGCTCTCTGTGCCATGTTAAGAAAGTGTCCCGTTTGTAACAACCTCAGACAAGTAGATGTGACACGGTAAAGAATTAACCTTCCCCTCTGCTCACTGAAGTAGCCTTTTGGTACCAATGTTGCAATGGTTAAGGGGTTGGGTAGCAGGGAGAAAGGAAGAGACTACTGTAGGACCTGCAGTAGTGAATATTATATTATTAGTAAAAAAAGTGCAAGAACACTTACTGAAATTTGCGATAGTCGAGGAATGTTGAGTAGATAAAACATATGGTCGATTTAAGTTACAGAAAATTTATGCCACCCCCATCTCAAGAAATTGTTGTGAAAGAATGTCTTTTTTCACTCCAAAAAATATGGTTAAGTCCAATGATCTTGATGATGAAGTCCAATGTTTTTGTGTTTGAAATTACAGTTCAACTTCACTTCAGAGCAAATGTATGTGATTTTGACAACAAGAATGTCTACCTCGTTACTGTTTCAAAGATGCAGGAGAGCTCAGTTTTTCTTCAGGTTGTTGAAGGAAAACGTGGTACAAGACGTGAACCTCAGCAATTTGATTTGTTCCTTCTGAAATTTTCCCTCCAGACATAGTGTAGGCGCAGCACCACTTTATTACTGTGGCTGCTGCTATTCTGCATGGGATGGACGTATGAGGAAGTGTTACCGAACTCACCTCTGTTGGTCTTCAGGGAAGAAGTCGTACAAACTGATTGGAATACGTCATAAATGTTTAATCTTCAGTAGAGTTAGTAATACAAACTGAAATCCGCCCTGTTCTACTTCCGCCGTATAAGTTCGATGTTTCTGAATTTGCTGGTAGAGTTCTTGTTGGTAGTTGTATTCCTAGGTGCAGTTTGATTTCTTGATCCCAATTCGAGGAACAAAGCACAAGTTCTTGTTAACTTCTTGACGAGTTCTTGACAAGTTCTTAGCAAGTTCCTGGTGAATTCTTGGCTAGTTCTTGGCGAGTTCCTGGCGAGTTCTTGACGAGTTCTTGGCTTAAAACTGGTATGGTCTCATCGTCCTTCCACAGAATATCCTCTGGTATCTCCTGGACCCTCTCTATCCAGGCCTTTGATAATCCTTTTCTGGATTTCCTGGATCCTTGTATCCAGGCCTCTGGAATACCCCTTTTGGATTTCCTGGATCCTTGTATCCAGGCCTTTGTAATCCTCTTCTGGTCTTTCCTGGGACTTCTGTGCCCAGGCCTTGTTGGTCCTAACTCACGAACCACACCAGACTTCTGTCTCTCTGCTTGTGCCTTATGCACTGCCTGTCGCCTTGTCTACCTAAGTCCCAGACAGACGGGCTCCCCACCCTGGTGCTCAGGGGGGGCAGGGAGTTGGCGGGAAGCTATACTAACTTAATCTACTGGCGGGAAATTCAAAATTGGAAGTTGGCACTTACACATAGACTGACTCACTATTTTGTCTGTTCCCTGTGCCGCAAGAATCAGAAGTGCTTGTACCTGCCAGATAGCAAGAGATAATTGATTTTGGGGGAAATCTATAGTCCCAGCTTTATAAAAACAAATGAAACATAGTTGTTTTTTAAAATGTGTAATGCCTCAGTAACCTGGGAAAATCAGAGTTACTGGTATTAAGAATTTGGCAAAGGCCTGTACTTAATGTAGTTTTAAGCCCTGAAAGGGATATTCTTTGCAATAGCTTAAACCTCGTGTTTTAGAGAAATAACTTAAGAAGTAGATGTGGCCTAGCCATGGATTTCTATCCCTATGAATTTATTGTGTGGATGCAATGAAGTGAAAGCTCAGCTATTTACTTAGTTAATAGCTTCATCGGGTTGGTTAGTTGTTTGAAGGCAAACTTCTTTTTAACACAACCATACTTTTCTCACTTGCCTAACTTTTCAGCAGTTTATCAGCTGTTTGTTATGCCATGTACATGTATTGTCCAGGTAAAATGGAGACAAGGAGAGCAAGTTTAAAACATAGAGTTGGGGGCCAAGTGATGACATGGATATTGGACTGAATATTTGTAAGAACATAGTCTGGAAAGAAAAGGTTGGTTTGCATTGTGAAATGATTACGAGGATATGGGGCAAATGCTTGGTCAGTTTTCATGTATCCCTACAACAACGTGACAACAGTCTAGCTCATAATAAGCACAGTTAGATAAGTACAGACAACCTCAATGTTATAATAATGTATACAAAGTTTGATGGAGAATAAATGATATCCTGATGGTCTTTGTTTGTTGAAGTTCACTTATTGTGTGAATTAATATATATAGATATAACTGGACAGCATAATGTGGTGTAAATTTTCTAAATCACAGGGTTACAAATGTCTGAAACCAGACTGTCCTGGATACTAGTAGTCCCCAAGCAGAGGCTTGGGTTTGGGGTTATTTTGGGCATGTTTTTAGGCTTTCTTATCGGGGTTTATCTTTTTCACTGGTATTGGGTGAGAAAAAAAATTCCAGTGCAAAAGAGAAACCCTGATAAAAAAGCTTAAAAACACGCCAAAAATAACCCCAAACCTCTGCTTGGTGAGGATGTTCTGGACGTTGATGGACCTACATGCAAATGGTAGGGGTTCCTTTGGAGGGGACGTTGAGCTGTCAGTCCTGTGTTTGAGGATAGGCAGACCTCAAGCGGTAAGGCAATGTACTAGATGTCCTTGTCATGTTGGCTTCTATATAGGTTGGGTTTGCTATGTGTTGTTACTGTGGTGAGAAGCAGCTGGTTCGTGTTATTACCAACCAGTCTGTTCTTGTGCAGTTTTACCACTTATCAGTAGGTGGCATTGTTGCACTGCAGTTTGCAGCCCCAAACCCACCAAGCTAGATGTAACAGAGAAAGTTGCAACACAAATGCAAAACACTTGACCTGACTTTTTGTAACCTAAATTTCAGACTTTCCAGGGGCTACACATACAGTTCCTCTGCTCCAGGGAAATTTGGGGTAGAATATCCTTGAGCTGGTCCAAGAGCTGGCCAAATACGCCACTGATAATTGTTTTACTGTTTACATCCTTATTCCAGATTATGCCAAAACTTTTTTCCACGTTTCCTAAATGTGTCACTATGAATGGTGTTATTTCCCATAGCTACAGTCTTGTAAACGCTGAATTTCAGCAAATGCTGAAAACATGTCTACTCCTTTTTCAGCACCCAAAGGAGTTGCGTACACCCCTATGTTAGTAGGTAGGGGTGTTCATCATTTGTATACATGTATAGGGGGTGTAACAAAGTCTTGAGCATAAGAAACCCCAAAGAAAGCCAGACAAACACAGACAAGGGTCGGTTCAAAGCATTAGAACACCTTTTATTTGTGTACGGCTGGAGAAACATGTTTACACACTGTTGGCAGAGTGACCACCACATAATTCACAAGTCCGGTAAAGAGCTGGAAAACACCAACGGTACACTGCTACACTACAGCTGTGTGTGGGTAGCATGAAATGAGTTAATGTTACGAACAAACGACTACAGTACGTATGTATATGTTCTGGTGTATGTGTGTAAGCATTGTTTGAGACTGATAAGCATTAAAGTGTGTGTAGTTACCATATATATGGAAGGTAGAGCCTGATTGTAGGGTTGAATGTGTAGAGAGAGACTCCGTTGTTACATTTGTATCCCTATAATTGCAGTAGAGCTATGTGTGAGAGCTTCGTTCTCGTCGGTATTGTCACTGAAATCATTCATTGCAATGTCTGATCCCAATTATTTTCAAGTATTCAAAAATAATTTGATGGAAGATTGCAATATTGTGTCTACTAACTATGCAATTTCGACATTCATTCAGATGTTTTAGCAATATTTGTCAACACATGGCATGAAAAATAGGCCATTATTGCAATGACATTGAATTTCTGCTATTCACATTAAAAATGTATTCCAAGAAAAGGCCATGTCTTGGCAAATCTTGTCTCTTGTGGACAAGCAAGAAAACTCCACACCCAGATTGTTATTTGGACACTTTTTCCACAACATGATGTCTTTGAGCACAACCACTTTGATTAGCTGGAATGAGATTCAACAACACAACATCTCCACAATAAAACATACCACCTCCACAGTGTGGTCTCCATAGTAGTTAGATAGTATTCTTTTACAATTTATCTCCCAACAATTAGCTGTGGTTGGCAGAGAATTCGTCGCAGTCGTATTTGTCTGTCTGGGGAAAGATTCACTGTCAGAGCCGGACACTTTTTCAGGGTCCGTTGCTCCGTGGAGTTATTTTTGTGAGACTCACAACTATATTTCAATCGTGATAACTGTGCATTTTATATCTTCAGTTGGAAACTGATGTTTTTCACCCGCTTTTCTCCTCTCTCTCTCTCTCTCTCTTGGTTCCACCTCAACTTAACGTTGTCTAAGCTCAGCCTCACATTGAGACCTTCCTCGTACGCTTCTGAAGCTGTTAACAAAAATACAAATTCTTCCTTGAACAGAAGTCCTGCTTGTTCCAAGCAGCAAGCAGTATATAAGTCCTTAATTAAATTATTCAGAATTTAAATTTAGCCTCAATCACATTGAGGGTAGCAAAAAAATGAGACAACATCAACATAGATAACAAGGTCACCTCAATTTCATTGAGGCACCAACACAAACAAGAAAAGTGCAAGTTAGCATCATTGCAAGATTGCTACCAAGATATTTAGCCTAATATTTACACAATCGCAACATTACTGAAATTTCACGGAAAATAAGGATTTGCTGCAATCTCCTGACTTTTGGCTTGTCGGAGGTAGGGGGTCATATCCCGTTTTAAAATTTTGTACAAAATCAATTTACATTAATACAAAATCTACAATCCTATCCTTCGAAGTTCCAAAAAGATTTAATTTTGATTGGAATGAAAGGCTTCACTGTACTGACTTTATCGGCTGTCATCCGTGGATTGTTTTTATCTCTCTGCTAATCAGATTGGACTTGAAATGGCAGGGCATGGCAAAGGACCCAAAACATGGTCAGTATGGCATTTTTTTGTGTGTCTGAGAAGTTTTTCTTCTTCTTTACAATAGCTGCTCAAAGCACAAGCACCAACATCAAGAATTTCATCAAACTAGTTGGAAGTAAAGATCCTCCTCCCCAGGAGTTTTCACCAGGTCCCAGGAGGAACTGTCAAAAGTTCCGGGAAAATATCCTGCCGATATGCACCCCCGAATTCTGAGCAAACCGGACACTGAAAAGATTCCAACAACGGTTACTTAAGTATTGTACAATGTCAGTTGGGTGAGTAGTGTAGAGAAATCTGTAGGGCTCCAGGAGTGCAGTTTTCTATGGATGAAAATGCAACAATTAGATGTCACTTGTGTGCGTGAAGTCACAAGCATTTTGCACAAAAGCGGGACAATTTTTTTGACAATTACGTAACAGTTACAAGAGCTAGCTGTAAAACTGGTAAACCTCACAGAACACTGTAGAACCTGGAACAACAGCGAGGGCAAAATGCACGCCTGGCATTTCTGGCATGAAGAAAACTGCACTCCTCGAGTTGATCACAATCCATGTCAGGTTCGGGGAACAGACAACTGGGGGGATCCTGATACTGTTGAGCTGGTGGTGTGTGGGTTAGAGAAACTGGCAAATCTTAACCATTTTGCTTGTGTCATTGTCACATTGATGGACAAACACATACAATATGGTGATGGTGGTACGATAATTAGATGCATGTTTACTGATCCGCCCGGAAGTTGTCTGTTCCCCGAGTTTGGGAACTGCAGGACCAGGGGATGCTGTTGTCTCAGACGGGGCTGCCATCCTGGTCATCGTTTTGCTGCTTGTTCTGCTGTTGTTGTTGTGTGGGTAGTGTCCCGCCGAAAAGGTGGAAGGGCGCTGTCGCGATAAACCCATCCGGGGTCTGGTACATCCCCATGGCAGCGGCGCTGGCGTGGTGTGTCTGCGGGTCGACGCCTGGCAACAGGTCGGGCTGCATGGTGTTCCCGTAGGCCCCGGGTGGCGGAAAGCCGTGTCGCACCTGTCTGTAGAGCATCTCCATGGCAGAGTTGTCGAGGACGTAGTGCCCCTCCCCGAGATGCGCCCCACCGCTGTCCAGGAGGTTGACGGGCTGGGAGGTGGGGAGGTGCAGGTTGGCGTGGCTCGCATACGGCACGTCCGAGAACCCCGCCTTCATGGCCTCTGCGCTGTACATCCTCTGGTATGCCCCCGCTGTGACCGCACTGGTCACAGGCAGTCTTTGATGGGTTCCGAGGAACCTCTGGAGTCCTTCGGTTGCACTTTCCTTGGGGTACATGTGCTGGCGCGCGAACACTTCCCTGGAAAACACGCTCGCGCCCATGGGGTACCTGGATTCCCTGGGAGAGACAGATAGTGGGGGGGTGATGGTGTAGGTTTCCGTCGTCGTCCCCGCTCCCGAACTTCTGGAGGTGAGACAGAGGGGGGCGGGGGAGAGGGTTGCAGTTGCACTGGTGCCTTCGGTGGTGGGTGGCGTGAGCACAGAGTCTGGAATGGTTACTTGACTGGAGTTGGAAGAGACTAGCGGCACGCCGCTTGGCAGCAGCCTGGCCTGATTGTCTGGAGGGGGAGGTGGGGGGGACTGGGCCTCGGAAGCCTGGCGGTTGGGCGGGTTGTTCCAACCATCGCTATCTAAACTTCCTTCCCTGGGCTCCGATTTGATTCTCAGGCCCGAGTCATTCTCAGGGGAGGAGAGGAATGCTGGAGGAGCTCTCTCCAGCAACGTTTGTCTACTTTTCTCAGCACCTTTAGTTATCGAGTCATTTGCACTGGATGCAGAGGAGACCCACTGAACTGACTGCTCGGTTTCCGAGTCCACGGATGGACGGGATCTCCTCCTCGCCTTCTTTGCAGCCTTCCTGTGTTTCTTGTCCGTGGAGGAAGAAAGGGAAGCTTTGTCCGTGTGCTCACGTGCATCCTCATCAGTATCAACCGTGTGTACCGAGGACACGCTCAACACGTCTGCAGGGTCCGTAGCACCATTTTCTTCACTGTCCTCTGTGCGAAAGGAATATGCATCCGCTACGTCTAATTTGGCATCTGATTTTGTTTCACTATTGT
The DNA here is from genome assembly GCF_001625305.1 of Branchiostoma belcheri. NCBI lineage: Eukaryota > Metazoa > Chordata > Leptocardii > Amphioxiformes > Branchiostomatidae > Branchiostoma > Branchiostoma belcheri. The sequence continues at coordinate 1,715,939 of NW_017804309.1, forward strand.
TTTCCGAAGCGTCTCTCTCATGGTGGCCCGTAGGCCGGTTCTTGTCCACCTTTTTGTTGCTGGTCTACACTCCGCCGTCTCTTGTTTGGCCTCTGGTTGGCACCTTGTTTGCTATCAGACTGGTTGGCTTCGGACCGCCTCTTCTTTTTGTTCTCGGGCTCGCTCGTTTCACTGTTTCCACTCTCACTTTCCTTGTCACTGTCCGACCTGGAGTCTTCTTGCTCTGTGGATGAAAGACAGATCAGTCAATGTACATGTATGTGCTATCTTTTACAAAGATGAAAAGGCAACTTACACATGCAGAAAGTCAACATTGTAAGTACATGTAAATGTGGACTATTTCTTTCTGCATTTATTTTGTTTTGAAAAGTGCTGTACCTTGACTTGTCCTGTGGACAAAACATAAAGCAGTCAATGTGCATTACATGTTTTAAAATTGAGGAAAATCAACCAATATATCCTAATATAGTTATCATTATTACTTTGTTCCCTTATTTCTAGACTTTCCCTCTAGGAAATTAAAATGATAATGGACAGAACCAAAACAGTCAACAGGAATCCTTTAGTGCTCCTTAATTTTCACCTCAAAAAGAAACAACATGAGTCCTAGTTAGTAGTTGCAGTGGTTGCATTTTACTTTTTATCCACACCACTTCCTGTAATTGGAAGTGTGAGGATTTTTGTATGGGCTGTTTGTTTTTTTAATAGCAGGAGACATCGCTTCAGCACCAAGGACAGGAAAGGTGCCAGTACCAAGTACATGTACAAGAAATCAGAGATTTCAGCCTTCCTGGAAGCATTTTGGGTTTGTGGAATCTTCAAGTTACCCCCATTTCCTGTGTCTGACCTTTTGACCTGTCAATCTTCCCCCACTCATATGCTGCTAACCTACTCTGTCCAGACAAACAGATACACAAACCCACAGCTCAGCCACTGACCTGTGTCATGGTTGGAGTCTGATTCGCTGTCGGAGGTGTCGGAGGAGTCAGAAGTGTCGGGCGGGTCCTGGGGAAGGTCGGGGACCTGGCTGATGTCCATGGGAATGTCCTTGTACTCGGGCAGACTGCAGAGGGCAGAAAAAGTAAGGAAGGTGATCTCAATCCAGTTTAGCTCACTGAAGAGCGCTCTAACTTCCCACTGGTTGTGACGGAGAAGATGGATTATATTTCAGTATTTACAGGTTCATTGTACTGCTTTTGACTGTTTTCATGTTGATCATCTATTGATTCAGCATTATTTTTTAAAGATCTGAATATAATCATCTGCTTCAGGCAAAATCCTTTTGATACAACTCTTTGCACTTGTGATGTCATACATTCATTCCTCAAAACCATCTTGTACATGTCAGTAAGTAAACCATCTGTTCATTCACTCCTAACAATCCATTCTCTTCTCCCTCGTTTGCCAATTATGGGAAGATAAAGTTTTCATCGCTCTCTGCATTCATCAAAGAGTCGCTCGGGGTTGTAAAGAAATCCCAGAGTTCCCCCTGAAAGCAGCAGCGTCACAGTAGAAGGAAGATCCGGGCTTTACCTCGAGCACGCCCAAATCCCGGGCTCCCCGGCGGATTTCAACCCACCCAGAAGTAATAGACGTTTATTTCCTCATCTCATGAGGAGTCAGACATGAATAAAGATGTCGGCCTGAGGCGACTTGTCCTTGGGAAGTTGGAGAGGAACAGGTTGCCGTGGAAATGTCCATCTTGTACTGCAGAAAGTATTTGTGTTTGTGCCACGTAGAAAGGCAACAAAGCTCTCTGTAATTTTAAGCTCTCCAGTTTAATATAACAAACAACATGTGATGTGTGAAGAACTTAGGATGTAGTACTAGTAATATGCTGTCCTGTAGGTTGCGGGGTATTTGTGTAGTTGTGGCGCTGATGTAATGGCTAATGCTGAAAAGCAACACAGCTATCTTAAGCTGTCACTGTAATCAAACTGGGACCATCAGAATGGGAAGCCTTCACTCTGAAAAGATTGGGATGTTATTTGCCCTCCTGGGTTATTTGGACTTGATGACTAGCTCTGATTGTTGTGTTTGGGGGGATTTTCCTTTGTGATATGACAAATATTTCCCCTCCACTGCCATTTAATCTTGTTTATGATTTTATATGAAAACGGGATTACTTCAGGATACATATGCCCCCAAGGCATGCCGGCACACACAGATTCCCTTATCAAAATTATGCATGATATGTACAGGGAATGTGGCAATTATAAAATCTAATTAACTGTCCATAACATAATGCTGTCATCCCTGTTTCATTCCAAATAATCTCTGAATCGTTTGGGACTTTTTTTCAAAGGATTTTTAAAAGATTTTTTAAAAGCTTTGATGAGGACAAAATTGCCACGTTTTTAAGATAAACTGTGGACAATTTTTACCGACACATTTATTGCTGATATACATAATCATAAAGCTTGTCGAGAGCATATCTATTGCATGTCGCAACATAGATTCATCATGCAGCAAAGTATGAAAAATCTGTCACAATGTTTTGTTAGGTGCACTGAGTTGCTTAAAAGGATCTGTGCCTGCATGTCTACTCAAACAAAGGAAATCCACCAACTTTAACAGCAGGAAGACGTTCCTTCTCACAAGATGAGTGACTCTGATTCGTTAAACACTGCAGCTGACTGGGCATCAGTCAAGATGAAGCTGATTTCTTGATCTTACATTTTAAGTCTTCCCCACAACATTAGACAAGTGTCTAGCTCAGCTGTCACTCAGTGTCTTCTACTATCACAAGAATGAAATTTTACAAGACATAGTCACAATTAAAAAGACGGTAAGTAGAGTGCAACCTATGGTCTCTCCTCTCAGCATTGAAAATCACCTGGAGCTTTCTTAATGATTGTAATAAAAGAATTTCCACAAAACACAGCCAGTTGCCACTGCATGAAATCTTTTACCTGTAAAAACAGTACACAGTTCTTCACTGAAGAGTTACAAAGTAGTAGATATGATTTATCAGCTGCAAACATGTCCCTGGGATTATTTGCATCAGAGATTTCCAGACAAGCCTGCAGCATTACGTGTGCTAATACCTAATCTGGCAGAAGAAGCACCTGTCTTTTTGTCTAATAGCCGACATATATCCAAGTGTTAATACACTTCAACATCTTCAAGAGCTCGGCAAGGCTGACAGCTGCTCATATGTCACCACAGCTGAAGAGACTTTTGATCATGCCCAGAAGAATGCAGGACGTAATCTTGTCTTGGGGCAGTCCGGGACGCAAACGATACAGATGGTAAATGCCAGCGGAGGAGGAACAATATATGGGACATCATAGTTTGTTTTGTTGTTGATGTATGGGATGATAGGGCCACACGTGTGGCTATGAGAACCCAGGACAGGAGATTTACCTCTCGCCTCAGGGCAACCAAACTCAGTCTTATCTGTAAAGTTGCAGGAGGCGGCGCAGTGAGAAACTGCCGATCACCTGAGCCTGTCAGAGTTGTATGTACAACACTACATCATTAACACCATATCTGTAGTGAGGGTGTGAAACAAAAACAGGTCCTTGTAAGGAACTAATATTTGTGTTTGCTTATTTGACCCTTTGTTTCTTAACAAAATACTGGGCGTATTCAAATTGCGGCTTTTCCTTCAGGTGAAGAGATAAAGGTCAGACAAAATATAAGATACAGTTTACATGATTGATGTAACAAATCCATTAACATGTTCCAACACAACAAGAAAACTCAATTTTGGGCTGATTCTACTTTAGCCTTGACCAATCACATGACCCTGAGGATGTACATGTAATGACGAACGCTGCAGCAGAAATAGCCTAAGGCCACACCAGTTTTTGACAGATACTTACGTGATAAGAAAAGCAATTCCACCGTTCTAACAATGCAAGATAGATTAAAGAGAACAAAACCATAAAGAAAAGAACCTCTAACAGACTCAGAAAGCAATGGATGAAACAGTGACTTGCAAAAAAGGGAGACAAAACTTTGAGAAGTCTACACCCTATACAGAATCAGGAAAGGATTTAGGGATGAAGGTTAGGTCACCTGAGGACGTAGTTGATGAAGATGACGCTCTTCTCGTTGTTGTTTTTGGTGTTGAAGGTGACGGTGGCGCACGTCTGCACCCAGATGTATCCGCCATTCTTCAGAATCCACCGGTAGTAACTGGACACCACCTGGCCCTTGTTTATCACTACAATAAACAAGCAATAAACTGTAAACAACATGTACTACAAATGAAAACTATACATGCATGGTCCAGAAGTTAGCAGTTCCACTTCTGGACGAGAGTCTGCTTCTTATTTGAGAATTTCCTGAGTGCATTGAGTAAATTGAATCTGTCGCATTGTAAATCTTGACATTTTTAGAAGTGTTTGGGTAAAGTCTTTCCACTGCATATTCATGATAGGACAAATATGCATTTTCAATCTATTACTACCACAAAATTAAATTCCTGCAAAAATAAATGAATGTTAAGTATGTCATGGACTATTCTCTACAGTCTTCACATTGACCATGTTGTTTCAGTACCAGGGACAGTGCCAGTGTGAAGTTAACTATAGCAATCCTTTGACATCTGTTTGAGTGGAAAGAAAGTTCCAAATTGGAACCTCAATAGAAACTACTGTTTCAGTACCAAGGACAGTGGCATATGTAAGTTTTATGTCTCCCTTTTGTTATGACCAGTGGCAGAACAGCCTTATGTTAGCTAAACCTGGCTTGAGAGATGCTTTTCCCATTTCAAAGCTAACCTCGGTTACCAGATCTGCCCTATAGCTGATATCGATTTCTCTACTCAGAACCTTGTGAGGTGGTGAGTGAAAAGCCTTTACAACAGAAGGCCCATAAATGACATCAGTCAACATCTCCCCCAGGACACCTCTAAACCATACAGCAACATTTTCACTCCTGAAACATCATATATTAGCCGTATTCTTGCCCAAAAGGTCGTTGTGGGGCATCCTGCTCTTATTCATATAGAAAACAATATTCCTAATTGATATGAATAGAAAAAGTTCGGCTGTCCATCAACACTGGCAGTAAATTGCAGGGGAGGCAAGGTGGCCAGAGTGACCTGGGACGGGTAAAATGGGTTTTATCTGTGTGCACAGACACACGGGGTGACGCAGCTCAGGGGAAGACAAAAAATGACTGCTGTCCATTTTATTGCTGCCTGCAAATTTTCCCCTCCTCTTGGAAACTCGCGCGGGCAGGTGGTGATTCCTGACTATTCATCATTTGTCACCTATCGTCGCTGATAATGCATCATCTCACATGTGTTTCCCTTGGAAGCACGCCCCTTTAGACATCACCACGCACACTCCCTCCCCATGCAGTGTCCTCAGGTGCGACAGACAAGCTACTGGATAAATTCTCTAAAGTTGTTAAAGATAGCATCTCCTATCTTTTATCTGTGACTGAGGATGAGGACAAGTGTAACTTGTATGTAAATGAGCTTCTGAATCAATATGTAAATAAGTTAGTTACTGAAGAAAGTCAGGTAGCTCCTGTCTTTCGACTCATTCTCTGATGCTACATGTATTGTTGGCTCTATTTTAAGAAAATCTCTTAGAAAATGCTCAACACTCCTCAACTATAGATACAGTACTACCAGGCTGCAACAATGTCATTCCTTGGTTCCATCAACTGTTGTCTCTAAATACAGCCTACAAATTTTATATTTAAACTACAAATTTTATACTTTGAGGCATCTACTAGTACTATTTCTTGTATAAGGGAGCCAAGGAACTGAGGTTTTCAAGATCTCAAGATGCCTCAGCAATCAATTTCAAGACCTGGGGAATTCACCCGAAGTGGCCCTAGCTTCAGGAGTTTAGATTTGTGTATCCCAAGAGGTGGGGCAGCAAATTGCTAATCCTGAGAACAAGAGAATTAACCTAAATTGGCCCTACAGGAGTTGATGGTGAGGTTTCCCTGGTGTGGAGCAAGTGGCAGGAGGAAGTGGTCCAGCCATGGAGGACGGATGCTGATGATGGATAGTTTCCTCTGCCTCATCTCGACAGGCAATTTCTTTGTAGCCTTGGATGTCTGTCTGCAGGTGCTGCTGGGAGAGGCCGAGTGACAGCCAAGAAAACACTAACGGACCGCTCCGAACTTCACAACTATCCATCATCACAGCCTGGAACAGGTGGCCACAGACACAAATTCTTCCCCTGGATTGTTACCATAATTTGTTATGCTTAGCTAATATATGTTATTGATATTGTTGACCCATGTAAGTTATGATATTGTTGTAGTCTACAACAATTATTGCTATATTGTTATTATTTTTATGAATGTCAGACCCAGGGCTACATGAAAAGCATGAACTGATTGTACCTTACCTGGTTAAATAAAAATGAAATAAAAAAAATTAATACACCACAGCCCTGCCACTGCTGTATGGAGTATGTCAAATACCTGAAGTAGAAATAACTTTTAAATTAGAAAAGCTGTTATTACGCCTTTGGTTTCTTAATGTATTTTTCTTCTCTGTTCAGTATACCCATATTGTATACCATTGTTTTAGCCCTTGGGCGTAGATTTGCAATAAAGTTATTATTATTTTTGTTATTGTTATTGACAAACAGCTTCTAATGCCATCAACCAAACTACTTCAGATATCTTTCGTGACAGACAAACTGAAAATAAATGAGACGCAACAAGTAAATTCCTTTTCTTGCAACGTGATCTATACAGGGAGGATGTTTCTCTGATGAACCCAAATGGAGACAGCCTACGTCACTCACACAAGGGATATTAAAATCTCCTCAGGAAGACTTTCCTCTGCCAGCTTGGCTCAATCCTCTGAGGGACCAACCCGCAGGATAATGATACGACATCTAAAGTGCAGCACTGATTCAATTAAGTCTGCAGGCACACTAGAGAGAAATGCCAGCACAACGCGGAGAGGCCGGCTCTTCCCGGCTAATCAGGACACACCAATGCATGATTGAGGTACTTAGTGTGCATTTGTGGCAGGAGATGGATTGTAATTTAAATGGAAACTTTCTTCTGTCAAAAATATGTTTTGGGCCAAGTCTTCAGTCTTTGTTCAAACATTTGACTCAAGCAATGGATCAAACACAGTCGGAAGTCTGTCATTGGTCAGTAATCATGATGAAGGCTGAAGATGAAAAATTATTGATTTTTATTTTAAGGATAGGACAAGACATACAGAAATAAATGATTGTTTTAAAAGACCTTTCTACAGATTTTGTAAGCTATATTGTAGCTGAGACTGAGTCTTTCTTCTTAAACAAAGTAGAGAAATTCAGAATTTTCAGCCAAGCCTTCAGCCATCCTAAGGGTGAATGACTCTTACTTTTGACATGTGACCTCATAGTCACATGAATCGAGTGACAGGTCAAATACAATGGAAGTCTTGAACTTGGTCATTGACCCCAAAAATTCTGAAGATAAGAAATGTGTTGGTCAGTGAGTTTGCCCAGCAGAAGCATTTAATTTAGTACTCACAGTCATAGTGTGTCCTTCGGAATGGTTCCACGTCCTCAGCATGAAGGAAGTCATAGCAGCTCTTACTCACAACGTCAGACGGTGCCAGATCCATGTAGTCTGTGATTCTGTGGGGAGAACAATGTCTTCATTTAGAATTCATCACGTTAAGCAAAAACTTTTTTTTTCTTTAGAATTTAGCAAAAAGAAAAATTCAATGTACATGTATGAAATGTATAAATATATTACAATCCTGGACAAGAGCATGGCACAATATCACTGGCACTATTAGCATTTGTCAATGGTCTGTTTCTGCTTTCTGAGTTGATGAGTGTTGTTTGAAAAATACACCACATAACGTGGAAAGAACATGTGTAAAACACTTGTGGACAGCATGACAGTTCCAGGTATAACACAACAATAGCATTATGAGTACATGTGCTGTAGTCTGTTCTGTTCAGTTCTGTTTGAGTCAATCTTTTTACTCAATGTCTCACTGAACAGGGGCAATACAACTTTGCAGGCTGTCATCTGGACAGCACAGATATAACACAGCTTGCTATATCTGTGCTGTGTCAAGAATAGCAATATAGTCTGCACTTCTGCAGTCAAAGAACCAGTAATTCAGCACCATGGACAGGTAGTAATACTATGCAACTGACTGGGACAGAATCTCTGTTGTACCATGCTACACGGTTCTGTATAAAATGTACACAGTATCTGTTCAGCTCTGTTTGTATAATGACCACTGACCTTTCTTTGGTGTTTGTTTGCTAAATAAAAGCATTTTGAAAGGAGATAATGAAGAAGACTAGATTAAGATATGATGATATGAGATATAATTATCATGTACATGTACATGTACTGACAAAACTGCCCAAGAAGACCAATAAAATCTGGTAAATTTGGTCACTATTGACAGGATTCTTGATACTTGTGTGTCTATATGGGGAAATTATCTCAAAAATGGTCACTTTGGCAAGGTGGTCCTACATGTAATGTAGAGGTAGTCATTTGTACATGTTTGACTGTAGTACATGTACTTAGGAATTAGTAGCAAGGACTGTTGAGTTTCTTTCTTGTGTTATCACTCAAACACTGGCTGTTACTAACTGTAGAATAGTATCATAAGGAGGTCACTGACATCTGTTATTCCAGTGGACATGAACATGCAATAAACATACTTCTATTGCTATTTTTTCTCCATGCCCAAAGACCCAGTCAAACATCTCTGTATGCTGTACACAAGGTAAATTGCCTTGGTGCCACCCTTTTGCCCCCCAAGGATCTCTCAAATCCCCCAGAATCTGTTCGTTGACGAGCTCGTGTTTTTAGTCATGGGGCATTTCCTCTGGTGCTCTCCTCCTAACTCTCTAATAGAGCGCCTTTAGTGTTGAGTAACAAGGTAGGAAAAATGTCTTTTGGTCTGTTACATATTTCATAACGGCGTAATGAACAAGGAAACGCAGTTATGGTTTTTAGATCAAATACAGTGCCTGCGTTAGGGGAAATCCGTGGGGATACCGCTGGAACAGTAGTTGCCATATTTATGAAGCCTGGTCTGGCCGATGGTGGTGCTATAGAGGCATTTACCAAGAGGCCTGGAAGTGCTGAGAGCTCGAAGTGGAAAACCTACAGCCCTTCGGGCCCTCCAAATTAACATAGTAAAAGGGTTGGGTTTAACTTTGAATAAGAGAATAAAAACTAAGCTGCCCTGTCGTGCGTAAAAAGGTCTAATTTCAAGGGGCTCCATTCAGCAAAGCCGCCTGAACGGTGATACCCCTCGTCGGATTAACCCTTTGAAGTTGCCTCTTCTCCAACTGACCACTTTGATAATCCATTGATCACATGTACGACATCTGTTGTCTTTGATATTGTAATAACAACGTCCATGCTATCCACCCCCCACCTATTGGGCAGGTATTGATAAATTTTATCACACAACAATTATGCAAGGTACAACATACGTCATCTACTGCTGTATGACAACAAACATACTATGAAACTAATACATTTGTAGGCCTTACAAAAGACTATGGGATGGGAGTATGGGATGAGAATGTGCTTTTACAATGATTGGTGGAATTTTTAGTGTTCAGGCATTTTTTAGAATAGTGTCCCTTATGAACAATGCATGGGTTGTCACATGTCAGTATGGAACACATTTAGATTACAATTGGAATGAGAGCCTGACCCGTGTTGTGAAGTTTTATAAATTGAGATCATGTGTTAGATGTACGTTGATTGTAATTTCATGTTCGCCATGTATTGTATGTATTTTCTTCTCTCCAGGAGGAGTAGCAGTCGCGAGGAGAGACTAACGGAGAGATTAAAACATCAATAAACAGGCCTGTATAAACTGAATGTTAGAAGTAGGAATTCAGTAATGTCATGTTGCTGCCCCGTTGCTAATAGGGTTCCACTTTGAGATAAGACGGGCCCCTCCAAGGTCGGGAGGGGTTTGTGCGAGGATGACAGATGAATAACTGCTTATGGCTTGCATGTTCACGACCCAATTCATAGGCAAAGATGTTGGTGAAGATAGCAGAGAGGACCTAGAGGACGGCATCTCTCTGCATCCACGACTCGACTCACCTCTAATCAAATCAAAATATTATAGATCCCTTAATGGCATTCTACAAGCCAATAATGACTGCCATAATCCATTAATGGGATGTGCTCATCCTCCCCAAAACTTTCATGGACTTCGGGGTAAATTAGCCTGAAGGAATATACAGAACATGTAGCAGGCAATGCTGAAACTTCAGTCACGACGTCGCCCCACGTCCTGCTATCTCCTGGCCCCACAGTGGTCAACAGTCCTGAGGGAGTGGCCATTGTTCGTTCTTTATTATGGCGCAAACTCTGGGCACAAAGAGGTTGGGTTTCCCTTTTTTGTTGGCTGCAATAAAAGGGGGCATAACGAAGAGCCAGGAGAGTCTCTCTCTCCCCCATTGATCCGCCAGGCATGAAAGGGGATCTGGCAGGCCATTTCCAAAATAAATCTCCGCAGATCTGAAAATTACATGTTGCAAATGGAAGGAACAGAGATTAAAATGGCAGAGTTGATGAAACATAATTGATCCAGGTGTGGTAAATAATTCCCGGCTGCGGGCAGGAAATTGCCAGATACTTCAACTCGTATTAATATCGCAGACTTACAAACAGGAGGTGGGGTGCAGGCGGTGGAAATGAATGTCACACGGCAAGCGCGTGCGGCTGACAGAAAAAAATCAATTAGGTTATGCGTTTCCCTTTATGATCTTCTTGATGGCAAATTGCTATGGTAGAGCGATATCTGAAGTCCACAGAAGTGGTACGTATCCATTGGGACTTGGTTCTATGGGATGAGTTAGCCCCTGTCCATCATCTGATGGGCTTTAAAAGAGGGGGAGGGGGTAGAAATAGAATTGAGGTAGAAAGTATATGGTCACCTGAGATTTGGAAGGATTTCTATGTGAAAATAAATAGAAGTGATTAAAACGTATTCTTGATACATTGATGTTAACCACAGTAACCATTTGAAGTATAAGGCTTCCAATATTTTGGAAAACAACTAGCAGGTGTTAAGAGGAATCCTTTAGTGCTCCTGAATTTCTACCTGAAAAAAATGAAAAAAGAAGATCTGAAATAACTGTGCTAGTTGCAGTGTTTTTATCTACATCTGCAATTGGAAGTGTAAGGATTTGGGTATACAATGTATATTTTCTTTGCCCTGGAATAGCAGAAATCTCTTCAGCACCAAGGGCAGGAAAGGGGTCAATACCAAGTACAAGAAATCAGAGATTTCAGACTTTCTGGAAGTATTTGGGTTTTTTGTAATCTTCAACTTTCTCCCATTTCCTTTGTCTGGCCTTTTGACCTGTCATTCTGCCTGTCAATCAACCCACACATATGACCACATGCTGTCAACCCCAGACAACCAACAAAAAACACAGAAGTAACAAAAACAGCAGCAGCCCTCACTGCAGGGAAACAGTGGCTCATTTTGTTATTAATGCAAACATTAACTTTAAGATGTTACTGGAATGAATTCTAAATTTTACTTCTTAATTCAGTACAAAGGCTCCAAATGAAAGTACCATGAGATTTCTGCTTAATGTAGAAACTAAAAGGGCTATTAGTTCCAAGCAGTGGTGTTTCAGTAATAAGCTGCAGTAGATTTTGCACCAAATACCAGTTGTACCTTTGGTAAGAGCAAGTACTTAGGTTTGAATCCCTTGGTGTACCTTTCCATATTAACTGAAAGACAACTCTGTGGGCACTTTCAGATTCTTAGTTCCATGTTAAAAACTTAACTGAGGATTTCTATCAGTGGTATCAAATAGCACATATTGATATATGACAGCTGATAACCCATGTATTGTTAGTAGTCTCATAGTATGTTTGTTGTTAGTATTGTACCTTATATGATTGTTGAGCAATGAAGTTCATGTTTTGTATTTTTACCTGGGCTCGCAGTAGATGATTTTGAGATCCATGGTGACCCTGCTGACGAACATGTTCTGTTCCATCCTGATTTCGTTGATGGTGGGTGGGGGGAGGGCGTGCGCCACGGCCACCAGTCCCAGGATCGTGATGGGGTTCCGCTGGCTGTGCGACAGGCTGAGCCGCGGCCGCAACCGCCCTGTGACATGTATAACCTGATAATGTAATAACAAAGAACTGTTAAATCACAGGGTTAGACATCTTTTCCAATCCTATGTTCTGAACCAACCCAGTTCAGTACCCCCCCCCCTTTTTCTGCATACCTGTACTGGTAGGCAGCAATCGATCCGATCCACACTTGCCTTCTCCACTGTGACCTTTGTTCAAGGGCAACCGTCTGCTGTTCAAGATTGACTGTTAAGGATTTACAAACTTGTGCAAAACAACCCAGGCCCTTGTCTAATATTTTGACTTCGCAAATATCTTGTTGTGCTGACAGTGCAGACTCTTGTCATTTGTGCTGTTGATGTAATTACGTTACCCAGTAACACATATTTCCCTCAAATATGGCAGCTTGGATTGAATTTCATGTTTTTTCTGCAATGCTAAATGCCTTTCTCTTTGTCCTGTTTCCCTCTGTTAAAAAATCTCTTGGTTTATCCAATGCGCAATCAAAAGATTGGCCTGAAATCCTTCCTATGAGTAAAGTATGGAGCAGGGTGGGAACTTGGTGATTATTGTAATTTGACCTTGGAATAGGAGGGTATTGCTCCAAGGGAAAGGTTCTTTCACAGGGACATGGTTTCCTTGATACCTGGGCGCTTCTCATCTACGCCGTATTGATCGATGGACGCTGGACCTGTAATATTAGCCCCCGATGAAGATCAAAGATACAACGAGATAGAAAAGCAATTTTCCCGGCTTTTGTAATATTTATCAACGGCTGACTTAATTTTTGTCTGGCACAACTCACCCTATAATCTGTTTATTACACTGACTGGCTACCCTCTGAAGGGGAACTCGAATGCCTTGCGTGGATCGCCCGTGCAGGTGTGATGGCAATTTTCCAACGAGAATCACTGCTGTACAATTGATACTCTAGGCCTTCAAACTTAATGACAAGGTAGAAAGAGGGGCAATGAGTTTAAGAGAAAAAGCAAACTTTACTTTGGGAAAAAGTGTGGGGGCAAATTGAAGGTGGTGTGGGCCAAGGGTGCTGTTATACTGCTTGGGAGGATATTTATGGTCGTTTTGATAGTCAGACATTACATCTTTGCAGCAAACCATCCGTAAACTTGTTCCGCCCTCTAAAGCTTAATGAGACGATCCCTTCCACCGCTGGCCGGAGGTGTGATTCGGGTGACGTAAAATCCATATATTTGACATCAATAGGAACTCTTTTCCGGCTACTAAATTATATTGATCGGCCCATTACAAAAATCATTACATTGAATAAGTCACAGCTGAATCTGCACCTGTTTTGACACCATGAGTGACCTTCTCGACAGAGAACGGCCCCCGCTCATTCTGCGCTCCTTGGTAATAAAACCGTCGACAAGGGCCAACCAGGAGCCACTAGCTCGGAAAGGGGAGCAGACAGAAAGGGAATCGGTGTCAGAGGGCACACTAAAATCCCACCCAAGGGCGCAGTTGTCGGGAGGCCCTCTCCGGCGAGACCTTGTAATGTTCAACTTGAGCTGCAAACCGACAACAAAAAGCCGGCCCCAACAATGATGTTATCAATTCTAATGGGTTCCCATGCATACCAGCGGCCATTCCTTGTCACTTAGTTTGGAATACTGTGTCGTTTGAATATGTTGGAAATTTGATAACAAAGAGGGATAAACAATTGGGTTCATGATGAATGCGCAGAAGGTCGGCCTGTGGCTGCAGAGTTTTGCCTTGCATGGCAGGGTGAGGCTTTCCCACACTTCATTATTTAGCTGTGAATCTAAATGTGAACGTTGTGTTTTTTTCAGGACTTGTCACTGTACTTGTAGGGTGGGGGTGGGAATCCATGACTCAGGAATATGTCTGGAGCAGGGCCTGAACACTGAGATCTCTGTAGGCAAAAAGCCTGTGCAAGCTCAAAGGAGTTTCCTACTTTAAGTGCGCTGCTATTGATTTTCGCAGAAAGCACTTTTGTTTCTCGATCTGCCTCCCAAAGTTTCCCTCCCTAACCACCCTCCTAATGGTTCGCCCTGTACAGTCAGGACTTTTCTCCCCAAATGATGGGGGCACCTTTCACACACTGGCCAAATCACTTTCCCCAAATTTCTCTCAGATAAAAACACCAACAACAAAGGAGCCCAAACTTTACTCGGCAGACTAAACAAAACCATATTGTTCGACCGGGAAGTAAATTTTCCCTCTCCTGATGACATTGACAATGGCCGAAGTAAATCAGATGCCAGTCTGCATCAACAGCACAACAGATTGCTTTGTTTCCTTTTTCCCTCTATGTAAGGCCACACCAAGTTATTTCAATGGTTCCTGAATTGAAAAGAATAATATTGAACATCACGAAGAGTATAAGGGGAAACTTTGTATGTTCAAACAAGCCAGGAGTGGAGTGAAAGCAGTTTTTTATCCGGTTCTTTCTTCTCATACTTGCCTCGATTTTACCTCATAATGTTGGAGAAACAATGAACTTAATTTTCAATGATGTGTTTTTTTTCAATTTTCAGACAAAGGTCTGTCCAACTACAGCTGTACCTGTGATATGAACCTACTTATTCTGGACAACCTTTTAAAGTACTTTGTTGGAACTTTCGATTCTAATTGTTTCTTTCATCATCATCATCAAAACTGTACTGTCACAATACATATATTTGACGTTTTAGAGCATCAAAAGGGAAAAGGCTGTATTGTTACAAAGCCCATTCAGATTGATTTGTGGCATTTACATGTAATTGTAGATAAAAGATACCCATGTGGTATCAAAATTGATGTCGGGGGCTTGAACTTCAGTTTCTCAGTGAGTAAGAACATGGAATTTTGTAGGTCAGCAGCAGTGGTCGAGTCACAAATCGGTTTCATGGGACAACTGCGATTTTTGTACCTTTCAGAAGTTATCACAAACCCGTTTTTTTAGAACCAAATTGCAGAATGAGAAAATATTGGGCACTTGCTCGTGTATGATTTCTTGTGTGCAATCTCCATCACAAAGTCATAGGTTTGATATCCCAGTGGAGCTACAGTAAACTGGTGTTTATGTCCAGAGTTACAGTAATTTACAAGGGAATTGTTAAGCCAAAGGCCCCAGGTTTGAGGACAGCCATGCTTTGTCAACCCCCCAGACTTACTGATAACTGTAGTGGTCCACTGAAAGTCTCTTATGCTACTTGAATTTGTATGTGTATTACGCAAATAGATTGTTAGGCCACACAGATTTGGTTCTTGGACATTCAAAGTAATCAGCTGAAGTACATTTGTACAAGATAAAAATGGGCCGGGGAGTGACTGAGTACCAGCATATATTCAGTATGTGAAACTTTTTAGACCAAATTTTATACATTCATTCTCCTCAGGCTCTGTTTATCTTGCATTCCAGCATCACTTTTTTTAAAAATCCGAGAACCAACAAATTAGATCGGTGTGGCCTTGTGTACTATAAAGAGAACAAAAAAAATGATGTACCTTGTAGCCAGAAGACTTGACGTGTACCCCTCTCTTGGTCAGGGTGGATTTCATCCTGATGAAACAAGACTTGTCCCACCTGTAGTCAGGGGTGATGGTTTGGCCTATGACATCTGCAGAAACAAAAAGTCTGTTAGATATCATTGACAGTAGTAGTAATGACATTTGACATCTGGTGAAATTAAAATAAGAACCTCTGTGAGGTAGCCTTCTTTCCCAAGTTATTGTCAGGAGTGTGGCAAATTTTAGAAGGTTTTGACTCATAATTATTTTAGAAGAGTTTATGGGAAAGTGCAGACTTGAGAAATCAGTTGAGAAAAATTTAAATCCAAGAACTAGTAAGTCAGAGTGTCTATTTTGTTCTTCCTCTAGCAGTCTTATGTTGTACACTGCTATCTCACACCAGATCAAGAGAGTGACTGATGATGCGACAAGTTTTTTGAGAGGGTCTCCTCAAATTCAAAGCCTTCTGCACCATCGAAGCTCAGTAATTGACAGCTTCGAGCGAACCGAGAAAGAGGAAGTGGCTGAATCTAATTCCCAGCCTATAACTTCCTAATGAAAATATTCTGTGGGAAATCCACATGGGAGCAAAGGCAAGCTTATTGCTGATCCACCTTCTTTCCACAACATTCGCTCTTCATTGAGTGGACTGTAATATCTCCTTGTTCGTTGGAGAATACAGGGCTTGCACCCAGACTGAGCAGGGCAAACCACTTGGCTGTAACCATAGAGCAAAACAGTTTTATTAGCTGCTCATTCTGTGAGATCAATACAGGGGGACCCTCGGAGGAATTCAGATTTATGAGTTATCTACGACTGCTTGATTTCCTTGTAGGTCAGAATTTTGGATTTCAGGACGTCGTGCAGACATCAGCACAAAGATGGATGCTGGATTGTTGTGGAGTAATGGAATTACCTGGACCACAAATTGAAAATGTTGAATGCAGGAGCGTCAAAAGGGTCCAGGAAAGTAATCTGCTAGACAGGGGGACGATGTGAGTGGGTAGATGTTGAATGGAAAGTTACAACAAATAGCAGGATTACAAAGGAATCAGTTTCAGTGGCATGGTTACGGATAGCTCTGGACAATTGAGACTGCAGATGAGTAGAATGATGTGATCTAAAAAGGGATGGAGGAACTGTAAGTGGATTTTGCCAGGAAGACCTGCATGTAGGAGAAATTTTAGTAAAAAGGAGACTGGTAAATATTTCATGGTGTAATTAGAAGGATCGAAATGGCGGTCAATATGGTACTTTTTCTCCCAAGGAAGGAATCAATGACCAAATTGAAGTTTGATGAATGCCAATGTATGAATAAATGAAGCACTGCATGTTACACGATGACAGGCTCCTTGAAAGGTAATGAAGTAATCACAGACCAGTTCAGGTAGTGAAGTGTGGAAATGAGACAGGTCTTGATTGGGCTGTTTGTTTGTTTGTTTGTGTGTTTAATTCTATCATCAAAATCAATGGCTCCATTCATCTTTACTCATTCTTGATGGTCAAGTCTGCTATCCAAAACGTTTGGCATAGAGATTGATTCCAGTACCATCATTGTTAATCCTGATATCCTGTGTTCTACAAGACAATGGACCTTACCTTTTCTATCAGTTTTACCATTTCAAAATGTGTGATAGTGTAAATAGGAATTGAATGCCCATGCACTGACTGAGCCAAAAACAGAGGTCAAAAAGCAGCATATCATCAACCGTAGGCATTAGACAGATGGTCCTCTAGAGGAACAAAAACTCCAGCCCAACGATCCTTTGGTATACCAAAGCAAAACCCTTTATGATAAAGACATAAAGTTCTCGACAAATGTCTCATTAACGTGGTAACGACTTCGCCAGGGGAGCCACTAGACTTGATGTAAGCATGGCACCTGAACAGTGGGGGCATGTAGTATGTCATTACAGTTACTGGGCTGTATGTCTACCCGAGAAGGGGTCCTTCCCTCCTCCCACCTTTGTGCAGTTTCCACCCTTAGTGTCACCGGTGCCTGGGGTAACATTCACAGGCGACCTCCTCTCATGAGACCCTGCACAGCGCAGTTTGCCCTTTCCAGTCTGCTGGGCCTAAATGCTTTCTGTCACCTTGCACATGACTGCTGCACTTGATTGGAAGGTCAGCGGTGATGTGTGCCTGCGTTTCCGTGCCAACAGAAGCCCCGCGAGCTTGCTCGTAATGCTCGGACTTTCGCGCATTACTGGATTACCGTTCCATTCATTTTCCGAAGACGAGCGAAAAACTTAGTTTATTAGGTCCAATTAGGCGAGGCTGTGCTTCCCATTTTAGCACCACGCTTCGCAGTGGGCATCACTTTGTAAATTGAACGCAAACACTTAATTATTTGGTAAGGTTGGCGGATAATAACTCTTTGGGGAGAAACTTCACCCGACTTTAATGGCCTAGCCTAACACCATAAACCCGCGTTAACATTTGCTACATGGATAATGTTAATTATCTCTTGCACGGAACATAAAAATCTAATAGAATGGACATAGTCTGCTACATCAAATGTTGCAATTAAATGGACATTACTTAAATATCATGCATTTCTGAGAGGTGCCCAGTGTCAAAGATCACCCGTCACACCGCCTAATAGTTCGGTGACCCGGAGCAAATAGTTATTGCTTTGTACAAGCCATGGCACGCAATTTATGGACAGTTATGACCATGAGATATTAATACATGGCTGAAATAATAGTTTTGCTGCTGAATTGCACTATCCTATTTCCCCCGTACAAGGGTATGTGTCAATACAGCGTCCTCAGAGAGTGCTTGAAGTGAAAATCCCTCCGTGCCCAGAATGTGTGAGTTGACAGAGAGCTAGTCCCCCTGTAATATTCCCACCCTGATGACAGGTCAGCCCTTGTCTTCGTTAGCGCACTCGGCAATGCAAATGATTGACCGGGCACAACCACTGCCTGATCGTGCACTTGGTCTGTTATCTCCTCCATGCGATCAGACTGATACGGACTAGGCTATAATCTACACCAGGGCAACCTGTTACATATTCCAGGCCAATTGGGTCAGAACCTGCTTGAAACTTTTCTCCTTGCTCATTTGCATGGTTGTTTGACTCTCTTGTCATCTTTAGGTAGTCCAATAACTGCAAGCATACTTTGTGTTAAGTTGACAGAGTCATGTGAAAGTAGCTCAGAATTGTTCAGCCTCTCCAACCTCTAGCAGGAAACAAAACTACTACGAACTTATTGTGTAAAGAGCAGCATAAAAACAGCCCCCACTCCTTGTACTGTATGTTATTGCACAAAAATAAAACTCCCTGTATTTTAGCTTGCCTTTTTGCTATATACTTTGTCTTAGAGACTCAAAGACAAAGTTTGCAATCCTAATTTGCAGACTTCACTGTACATGTGGTGTATATATACATGTAGCTGATTCCACGGTGTATACATAGCTGTGGAAATATTTCAACTTGTTGCATGTTTTGGGTACCTAGGACAATATGCTAAACTTGTTGAAAAGTCATAAACTGCAGATTATAGACATGTAACTCCCATACAATTGCCAAGTTGCAGGATAAAAAAGAAACTATGCTGCTTTCTGGAAGTATTTAATAAGCACTCTCTGAATCTCAAAAGAAATAGTTGATGGTGTCTGTCCTTGGTGCTGAATGCTGTCAACTGTTGTGTCCAAAGGTTTTACCTTTGATTTCAGTGATTTGGTAGTGTTGTTTGACTGATGGGTGAAGTGAAGTGATCTTCTAACTTTAATGAAGTTGAAGAGTACTTCCTGAATTGGTTAGTAGGGGCTAGTCCATTTTAATCAGAGGAGGTCTAACATTTGGCTGTTTGGGAGAAACAATTCCCTTACCTGTTTCTCCATGACAAACATCTACATGTACGTAAATGTCATAAATTTGATGCGCACCAATGATAAGAAAAAATGTAAGGCTTCTGTTTATACTTGAATTAATCAGTTTATAAACTTTTCTGTCCAGGAGAAATATCTCTCAACCAGTTTTGAAATGTTCAAGAAATAAAGATTTATATCACCTGTTTTGTTTCCCCTCTATTGTACTCAATGGTAAACTCAGATAAACAAACCTGTTTCTATATGTTCTGGTATGGGTAGGGAGGAGGGTGTTGTTGATGCGCTGCCCTCCCCCTCGGACGTTGCACCTTGCCCCTGCTGGCCTTGGGGAGAGATCTTGATCCCAAGCTGCTCCGCGAGTTCTGCATGGTCCCCGGGATGGACGTAGTCAAACACACTGCTGCCTGTCATCTCAACCTAAGGGAAGGAAAAAGGACATTTTGAACAAAAGGGGGGAAAATGAAATAAAAGAATGTTTCAATCAGGTTGGTAGTATCCATCCTATTCAGACACTACATGTAGTTCAAACATCTGATTGCTTCTCTGCATGTCTGCCTCTGACTCCTGTTGTTCACGTCTCTGGACATCATTTGGAGAGTTTCTTTTTTAATTGACGTGTGAAGAAAATATTGTTCTAATGTATGATGGTCAGGACAATGCTGTTATCTATTATCTAAAATGATCTTAACCTGATTTACATATCACGCTTAGAAATCAGTGGCTTTGTCATGTTCAACCATTTTTCCAGTATTGTATACAATGTAAGTGTTAACTAGTTCTGCCAGTCAATTCTACTGATGCTGAAGAAGAGAGATGGGTGTCACTCAAAACTTCCAGGAATAATCGCCATATTTTATGCAGGAGTAGAGTTTAAATTCTCCATGAAAAACTGTGAGTTTTTGTGGGTGAGACGAGGCACATTCTGCCGACCGTTTCAGGCTCCCTGGGAAAATGATTGCTTATAGATATCCAGGTGCAATGCTGCGCACAGCTGGGACCTCCGATACATTTAAGGTTCATGTAAGTGGTACAAATCCATTTTGTGCATCGGGAGGACCGGTGAAATATGTCCCCACAGATAGCGTAAGCGAAGCCCGCAGGTATCTATTGATTCTCTAATATTCTTATCAGTTGAGTGATGTTGCAGGATGGGAATTATGCTTGACTCATTTCGTCGGTCGGTTTTACATTTAGGACTGCAGTAACTCTAACTCCTGAGTGTTCCGGAGATAGCTCGTGGCTATTTCCATGGCTGCACAATGCGCAAATGGAGGCATCAGAGATTGTTTCGGCCAGAAGTCTCGCCAAACGTCTAATGAAAAAATTAATATATACATTGATGCAGGTTGACTCATTCCCTCAAATTATTCTGAATTATCAACAATTATTCTTGATAATTCGTTAATATATTCTTAATAATTGTGAATGAACACAAACACAGTCTTTCAAATTATTCTTCACGGAGGAAATTTACGTTGCTGCGCATCACTGACAAGTGTCACCCAATCGACTGCACAATAAATTTTAACCTAAAAACAGTTGGTTTCATCAAGATTTTCATACTTTGTGTTGTCTTGTATCCCTTGCAATGTGTGTTAATGTTAAAAGTAGTCCAGATCCTGCTGGCTGGTTTCATCCCCTCTCAAAGAAATTAATATAGTTCAAATAAACTTGTTGATATAAAACTTTGTAATTTATGGCATTTTGTATCCCTATGCAGGGGATGATAACAAATGAAGGTCAAAGAGCTTTGTCAAGTTAGATGTAACCGTAAAAAGACGTAAACTTATTCTTTTGCTGTACCCTTCAATAAACTCTAGTTTATGTCATTTTGCATCCCTTATAATATGCAGCGAATGATATTAAAGAAAAAGATCTCCAGTTTGTGAAGTTGTAGAACTGGTGTAACTCACAGTGAATAGATGTTAACTTTCAAGAAAGGATTTACGACACAGCGCCTCACTGACTGGTTTCCTGGACCGTGTCCCCACAATCGACTGAACAGCAGCAGGCGGGGTGCGGAAAATATCGAGCCCAAAATCAGATCAGCAGAGCCGCTGATTTGTTGTGAAGCTTGGCAATAAGTATCTGGTGCAGACAATCGGCCTGCGTAATGAGGGAAACCAAGCATTCAGACGGAAGAACATAAGCTGCAATTGTGTGACAGCAGCGGATAATTGATTGGTGCCGTCAGCTATTGACAAGGCGCCCAGTATCGGTGAGAGATCTGCCACGAGCAAGCTCAGCTGTTTGTTGGGCAATGACATCACCAGTGTGGGGGAAAACTGCTGAAATGGACTGTGATCATGTCAAGAAAGAAAGGAAGAGTATCCTGGAACAGTAAGCTTTTCCTAATCCCTCTCACATATGCTGCACAACAGGGTGATGTTAATACCACAATGTGAAGGAATACCGTGGAAACAAACATGACCATTCAAAAAGGAAGAATGTTCAACATATACATGCATGTTTTTTTTATCTTGATGCAGAGATGGACAAGGTATGGGAAGGATGTTAATTTTTTAGCTTAAGCATGCAAATCTGAGTGCCAGCCAGCTAGCTATGGTCTGTTATACAGGAAGCTAATTTGAATTGGCCAGGGACCACTTTTGTCCCTCTGGTGAGCCACAGCGGAACTGCAGGTGAACTTCTCGGTGGGAAACTGAGAGACTCTAGGGTATAAAAGAAACCCATTTTTTTTGTTTTGGCACCTTTCCAGACATGTAAAGAAGAAACCAGACAAGTGTAAAGTATGTCTATAATCTGCCCCAGACTTTAAGTTGACATTTAAAAGTAGTATCAACTTTGACTACAACTGTCGTACCTGGAGACCTCTGCTAACCAACCATCTTACCTACCCTGGGTAAAGATGGGTCCCACAGACTCAAAGTCAAACCTGATACAGACAGGCTTCCTGTACAGAGCCTGCATGGCGCTAGGGCACACAAATGGATACAATTATGTAAAGACTTTCCCTTGTGGTTGTCAGGGGAAATAATTCATGATGGGAGGGGCAGGAAAACAAGCAGGTCAATCAGTTCGAATGACTGTTGTGTCTGGCTGGGACTGCAGACTGAGACAGATAGGTCAGGAGGTCATGTCAGCTGCAGTCTGGGTCGTCACTCCCCCCATTGGTAAACACAGCCAGTACTGGTATATATATAACATACATATACACACACTGACTTATATATAGGCTTGGAGTTTGCAATGTTTTTGAAAGACACATGTAATAGGATTTGGGCACCAAAACTGGAAATGTTCTCAAGATTTTGTCTTTTGTTTATTCCAAAAATGTTTTCATCCTTTACAAGTAGACATTCTTTCCTGCATTTTATCTTAAAGTTTGCCTTTCTGAAATGAATCTTTAATATTTCTCCTAGTTTCCTGTCTGTACCACACTTTCTGACAACATGGCACCATATCCCTTTTAATCTGTCGGTGTTGCAGTTCATTTCTTTTTCCCATCAAACCACTTCCAACTCCGGATCGCGCTTCTTAACAAAACTCTTCCTAGACTCATCTCCCCTTTCATTGTGCACTTGAGTGACTTGTGCTTTTCTCCGCCAGGGAGGGAATTACGCCGTGCGAAGCGATCTCGGCTAAAACCTTGAGCAGGGAATTCACCAGTTAATGGACTTATTGGGAACTCATGAATATGTTCTGTAAATTGCGTAGCAGTACATCAAGCCGGCACTTCCGAGGAGGGGGATACAAAAGGATGGATCTGAACATCAGACCTTCCATTCCCTTCCTCATCCACCAATAGCCGCTGCCCACTTCCATCCTTAAGTGCAGATGAGGGACTTATCATTGGGAGTCTGTCCGTCTGACAGACTTTCTCTCTCCCTGTGGCTCCGGGGCACGGGATGGTAAAACGGTTGCGAGTGACCAGCCAAGCTAACCTTTCCACGCGGTGGACTCAATCAAAACAGGGCAATTTTCTCAAATGGGGTGACGAGGAGAAAAGGTCCGGGGCCCTGGTTGACCTTGGGGCAGTGCTGCTCTCTCCACTTTGCTGCGTTCAGCCAGCCAAGTATGATCCATCCCAACTGTGCGAGCTTGACCACAGGGTCCCTTCAAGTGTACCGATTTCCCCCACTGATGGCTACAGGGGGTACAGAGGTCTCCCCCCACAATTTCTGCCCTTGCCTGTGGGGTGGCTTGCACCCATTATCCCCACCTTTGACCCCCAGTGCATCCTATCAGAGGGAGGGATATTGAAGCTTTGTGCCCGGGGAGACAAATGTGTTTTGGAGGTAATTCGCCACCTGTACCTCAATAACTGTCCCGAAACTCCAGTGATTCTGGGATAAAAACCTGCGCATTTCCATCCAAATGGCATTACAAATGGGGGTGGGAGTAAATCGATAGAGTCTAGCGAGAGGGATCGGGGCTCGACGAGTAAGTGTGTGGGTATGACGGCAGGAGGGGGGCGTAATTCTCCCCCAACTTATGGCAAATCTGTGTGCTCTGAAGCAATGGATTTCTATTTTGCCGCCTTAATTGGTCGTCTTTGCCACATCTGCATATATACAGTTCTTCCATCATAGCGTCCGGAATTGGATAGACTGGCAGAATCCCTGCGATGGAGAAGCCTAGTTATGGCAGCCTAAAGGGGTTAGGGTGGAGATGGGACCATTTTCAGCGGTGGCCATCCCTTGGGTCCCGTACCAAACCATATGTAACTCGGTTTTACAAGGCTGTGGGGCACTCGGACAGCCCAAAATGAATTCCCAGTCTTATTACATCCAATACCAGACATTTAGGCAAGCAAACCTGGCTTATCCATGGCGCCTGTTCATAAATATGAAAATCATACGTGCTTGCATTTCATGGCCCCAGCCTGGAAATAATCATCCCAGCCATTTTGAACACTTTTATGATCCTGCTTTCTCATGAAAGCCAAAATAACCTGTGTGAGTTTATGAGTGATGGGAAGCAACCTTGGTTGCCATGGCGGCACTCGGAGACGGCTGTGCAGCACGTGATGGATGTCGGTAACGCAGGGGTCCAGGCTAATGATGATCCATCGCTCACACGACGACGTGGCTGTCCTTTGGTAGCTATGGCTACCATGTGACTGATAAAGACACTCGTCGTTTGGGAACAGCAAGGTGCTGTTGTCACCACGGGCTGCGCATTAAGGAAGGATGCTCAGAGTCAAGCTATCTGTCACATCTGCACCTTGCCAGTTGGCTGGAGTGGTTTCCTTGCCTCAGTGTGTAGTCCATATCAGAACAAACAAATGGTTTTGGAACATCCAGAAAAAAATGCTTTTTATCAAAGTGCAACAAAGGGCCCAACAGGTTTCGTGACTAATCATACATAAATCACCATTACCTCTTTAGTGACATCATAAAGGAATGAAAATGACTAATATTATACACATAACATAGATTAAACATCAATCATCCTGTGAGAATTCCTGATAACCAGAAATTTATTGTTTTACTAATACAAGATGTCAGAATACAAAGTGTATGTCGTGTATTAGTCATCATGATGACAAGAATGTCTTGTAGAACTAAAACTCATTTTTGATTCCATTGCAGTAAGTAAAAGTTACATAGTCTATTTACCATCTGTAAATGAAGCTGGCCCGAAAACTTTTCAAAACTTACGAAATAGGGCAAGGTGGAAAGTGGTGGAAACTTTGGACACCACATGGGAAGTTCAATTAGAGATTATTTCCTTACTGCTCAATTGTCCAAAATGTTCCTGCATGGAAGCAGAAAGCTGATCACTTCAGGTCAATGATGCGTGCCAAATGGTGACGAAATTGCTGTAAGATTCGGCGTCAAATTTCAGCCAGGGCCTCGTGAATATGCATGAGCAGAAACGGGTCAGAGTCACCTGCCAAGTGCGCGGAACACTGGGAATGTTCATGCGTGTTGTTTGCCGGCTACTTTTCTATTAATGACCAGTGCGTAATTAACTCCGGCTGTAGGAGTTAGTTACCGGTACATTTCCCATTTCTCTGGTCAGGGAAAAGCAGTGACTTAGATGGGAGAGGTGTGTGTCTCTTGAAAGACAAAAACACTGAGATGCAGCAACTCCCTGATATCCTATTTGACTCATTTGCTATTTATCAGTATGGACATTATTATCTTGTGCCTTAAATGTTGAGAGATCGTACCTTAGAAGTATATTTTGTACATTGATATTACCTTTGACCTGTCCATTAGCCTCATGATATCGCACCTGTTTAAGAAGACTTTTGATGTCTACATGTAGCTTTTAAACATGCAGATTGATTTTACATTAAATTTTGGTTTATTACCATCTTGAATATCTTCAAAGACTTTTCAGTTAAAGCATCAACTCTAGCTCGTTACCCATTCTGGCTTCTCTGGTTCGTACCAGGTATAACGCTGCAGGTTCCCGTTTCTCTGGTCAGAGAATAGCGGTACACTGGTATGTTTGTATGAAGGAGGAGGAGTGGCTTAGAGTCGTACGAACGAACGGAGGCGTTGGAGAGGTGTCTGTGTTAACGACATCCCTCATCCAGATTACACTCAATCACACAGTAAGCAAGTAGCGGATTATGTCATTGGAACTACGTCGTAATGAAGAGGGGAAATGGCTCCTCGGGATAGCCTGGATAAGCCCGCACAAAGTTCCCCTGCTCCTTGCTCCATACTATCCCATTTCCTTAATGTCTTTAAAATGATGGTGGCTAATTTTCTGCAAGCACCCCGATGTAAACCCTCTCGGTGTGCCTGACTGCTCCGGCGCTGAGGCACCCTCGCATGTATGTCGTCGGCCCCCTTGATGTGGTGATCCTTTGAAATTGCCTTCGTTCGTGTAACTTCCGAGGCAAATGGCCGGCTGAGCATGGAGGAAGCCCTGGACGCCTCGGCTCTGTGGAGTTCTCCCTGCATGCATTTTTTTCTTCCTCAGGCTCGTACTTACGATTGGAACCGGTGGTTAGCTGGAGCTCGTTGGGTTAATTGCCGCCTCCGGGACCACGATTCCCCTCAGTTATCAGGTCTTCAGCCTTATTAGAAGCCAACCAAGAAATTAATTTATCTCTGTGGGGTTGCATCATGTGTGTGTACATGTGGGGGATAACTAACTCAGGGAGCCTCAGAAACTTCCTCTCTTTGGATGGCAGCCGGAAAACACTCCTTACAACTCCTTGAAATCTCTAAGATGACGCACTTTCTGTTTCCCTCATCAGGGAGCTCATTCTGGTCCATTTTCCTGGCTGCCCCCGGCAGCCCATCAGGAGCGAGAGATCCTAATAGTGATTTCCCCGGCTTCCAAATGGCTCCAATTTTCCTTCGCAGCCTGCAGAATGGTGTTTAATTACCCTTTAAATTCTCCTCCTTTGAAGCAGCGAGGTGGTAAGTGAAGAGAGTGGTCCCGGGTCTTCACATGTGCTCAAAAGCAATTCAAGTATAAAACAGTTTTTCCACGGAAAATGGAAAAGTTTAAATTAGTAGTGTCACGAGTTACTTGCGGTGTCTATTCTGATTGACAATGTACTCGGGTGGAAAAGCCTCGAGGCTCGCATGCAAGTGTAGGATCTTAACGCCCGTGCACAAACACATGAAGACCCTGATAAGGAAGAACCTTCTGCTTGTTGTGGTACTAGTATTTGCTCTACTTCCCACACGATGCATTTCTTATGATCGGGATTCATCTTGGAACCCGAACATAATGCAAATTCACAATTTTGATAATCCCCAACGCTCCCCTCAAGGAAGTGATGGATGTTAGATAATTACCTCCGATGTTAATTAGTCGTGGTAGTCTGAGAATTAAAGCACAGTAATTAGTTTGTTCTTAATGGCTTTTTAGAAAAAGTGCATGAAGTTTTAATACGTATTGAATCATATGTTCAATCTGTTGTCGTAATCATTCACTGCACAGTTAGAGACTCCTCAGTTTTGTCCCTACTGATCTTCAGAATATCTTAAACACCTCTTGCCACAAAAAGCAATTCTTACATTTCTCTGCTGTTCCTTGTAAAATTTTCAAGGACTTGGTGGTAATGAGTTTTTCTCCATTTATCATATCTTTCCATTGAGAAAGATTTCTAACTTCCTCCGGACAAGATCTTCACTTGCAGACTGCAGCTAATGAGTCAACTACCCAAATCAGGAATGTCCATTCTACCTGGAAACAGCTATCAGGGTCTGCATTACTATATATATTTCAATTATTTGATTCGTATTCTTTCATATTGGCCGACATTATTACAGCCAAAAATGTTGATCCAAAAATAAGAAAACTGACTTGTCAAAGAAATTTTTATGGATACCTCTTTCTTCCTGAGGTTGTTCTGAATGTTTCATTTTTTTGTGGGATTGAAAGTTTAACGTACGCATGTAATGTAATTTGGCAAACACAGATATAGCAATAGAAAAGGACCAGGAAGACTATTACATGATGTATTTTCTTAACTAATGGAGAATGTAAATAAACAAACACAGGTGATCTGTCATGCTGATACTACAACTATTTCCTGGAGTGGAATGGAAGATGCCACCAGCAGCAGGTGATTATTGAAATAACAACCTAGTGATTATTTTAATAATGACCTGTCACCAGAGTGGCACACTGACTGATGGCCACATTTGAAAACTGTTCCATGAAGGCTGCTAAGCAGGGTAACCAGTCATCAATCAATGAAGACAGGTTATTGAGATTGTGTGAATAGAGGATGTAAGCTGGCACAAGCAGAAACTTGCCCACACAATACAGTCAAATCTATACATTGTCAAGTGGCCACCTCTACATAAGGACCTCCTGGCCAATGATTACAAAACTGAACCAATGGCTAACCTCTGCATAAGGATCACCTTCATATTGACATACAGTTATAAACCCTTTCAAGTGACCACCTCTGCCTTGGGATTACCTGAGTATGCACTTTTTGCTGTTTCTTTAAATAAGTTTCTCATTGACACAAGTATTATGGAATCCGGTCCATGTTGACCTTGATAACAGTCACAGGGTAACTGTCGAAAGTCACTGACGAAAGCTAGTCACTGACGAAAGCTAGTGGATACTAGCTGAAACGTCTGACATTTTCAAAATCATATCCAGTTGCTTGAGTAACCTTCATCGATGAGTCACAGGGTAATGTTGACCAGCTCTACCTTGCACTGCAGCGCTATGTAGGTCCCTGCAGTGGAAAGCATGTGGTCCAAATTGAGCTTGTATCCTGAGCACAGTTCACTATTCAATCTTCGTAGTAGTCTGAATGTTGTGACTTAAATGCCATGTTGTATCAGGAAAATGGGTTAAGAGTGCATTGCACTGCTTTGTTACAGTCGAAATCCAAACAATGGAAAGCATTTCTCCACAACTGCAAGCAGCATGTAAGATAGAGAGGGGAGCTGGGATTGGTGAGTCCCTGGCAGTCCATGTTCTAATGCCCTGCTGTACCCAGGGAAAATGTGAAATCCAATGCCCTTGGCCTGACCTCCAACAAATTGAATTTGAAACTTGAAATCGGTTTACAAGCTGCCATGGTAGCAGCAAAGCTCCCCACTATTGTCTGCGGAGGGGTGACACCAGAGGTCGGCTGGGCTTGGGACAAGGGTTACAGAGCTTGGGACAAGGGTTACAAAAGCCTTACAACAACTGTTACAAATCTCCTGTCAATCAACTGTCACTGACAGACCTAAAACCACCTCAGGGCAAATCAGTTGGGAGCCAGAGAACTTTCACCACTCAAACCATCTCTTTTTTGTTTCTCTGAGTCTGAAATCAATTAGTGCTTATAGTTTTAGGGGGACACACCTGGCAAGGTCAAGCAGTTTGGGACCAAGGTCAAAACTCCGTGCTTGCCAGGGGAGGAGTGATTTCTGCTAAAGGCAGTAGCCAGACAGAAGGGTCAACCTGTCATCACTGGTATTCACCATAAACAAACATCAGTGTAGAGAGTTGTTATAAGGACAGGGTATGCCCAGAATGTACACATGAACACAGTGTAAGTTTGGACATCTGCACAAGGCCATGACCAATCTATTACATTGTTACAGATCTAGCAAGAGAAAGGAAAAATTTCTCCCTGAAATTGGCATGACCTCCAAAACCTTGTCAACTGAGACACATTTATAGATAGTTCTCCTGATAGGTTGTTTGAAAATGGAAACTCTATATTTTGATGATAAGACTCATGAGACTTTACTTTTGACCTCCTTCCACACCAGCAGGCTATTGTCTCTCAGTTTGATCCAGCAGGTCAGTAATTCATGGTGACACAGACAGTCTATCCCACTGTGAAAAGGTGTCCTAGAATTACAAACTCATTCAAATCCTGGGAATCAAACCTGACCATTTCTGACAGGCTGGAAGATGTTGTGAGTAACCCGTATTTACCCACGTCAAGTTCACTTCGTGCTTGTGGTAGGAGACTCTAAGAAGTCTGATCCATACTCACTAAAACTACCATGACTAGCCTTCTCACTTTGTGATATCTCAGTGATCAGAAGATTGCTAACACCAGGGAAAGGCTAATCTGGTCCAAACACCGACAC
Organism: Branchiostoma belcheri; assembly: GCF_001625305.1. Taxonomy (NCBI): domain Eukaryota; kingdom Metazoa; phylum Chordata; class Leptocardii; order Amphioxiformes; family Branchiostomatidae; genus Branchiostoma; species Branchiostoma belcheri. The sequence goes on from NW_017804309.1 coordinate 1,745,776, forward strand.
TTACTCACTAAATGCTGGTGGAGGCTGGAGATTGCTTTAGCGGCACTATCTGAGTCAGAAGCTACTTGCTTCCTCGGTATTTGACACAAGACTTGCCATCAACAGCCATTGGCAGCAATCAAAGGCGGGGCTAATACAAAGGCAGATGGGTGATTTAGCTGAGCAGGGAGGTCAGGGTTCACTGTTCGTGCCACTGGCCGGCACCGGGCATCAATCGATCCGGACCTCAACATCAATTTCCTGACCTAAAAGGATTCGAGGGATCCGCAAAATGATCGCCCCAAGTGAGCAAAATTGCTGGAGAATTCCTGGGAGTTGACACAAGGGTGGGCAGATAGCCTTGGGGTGAGTTTAAGCCTGAACCCGAGCGACCTCGGACCACGCGGAGCAATCATCATTTCTGATAAAACAGACAAGACCTTCTTATCTCAGGGCGGAACGGCGTGTTGTGGCCGGAGAGCATGGAAACGACGGGAAAGGTGAGATTGGAGCTGACCCGTGAATCCACATGAATAATTTCATTCCGCATCATTGTTTCACCCAGATACAAAATTCAGCAGTGATGAAAAAGCTGAGAAACTGGGCAACAATGTGTCATGTCATGCAGATCTTATGGTTACCACGGAGACTGTGCTGGTTGCCATGGTTACCAATATGGCTAGCTCAGATGCTGGTCATATGTTAGCCCTATTCCAAACTGATCATTTTTGTCTATCTGAACAACCCTACAAAATGTAGATATATGTCGTAATGCAACATGTTATAACCAGATCATGTGGTATCAGAACTGAAAGTTCCACTGCAGTACCATAGCAAGACACAAGGGGGCCCAAAATCTATAATCTTTTGGATATTTATACAGCACACTCTCAAGGGGCTTATATATAGCAAAAAAGTGATAATTAGAAAAGAAGCAGCTTATAAGCAGAATATGCAATCAATCTAAAGGACCACCAAAAAGTAGTCAAGATGGTCAGGTGATCCTCATGCAGAAGCAGCCATCACTTCCTTTCAACTTGACCTTGAGATCAATCTGTGGTACCCAAATACCTCCCCTTCCCATCACTCTATTGCATTCAAATACCTACAAATACAAACAAACAAACACACACAGACAAACAATACCTCCGCACCTGGAAGTAAAAAACACAGAAACAACTTGGTACAGCCTGTAACCAGGTTATGACTGGCTGGCTGTTTTGCAGGGTGCTTTCCCTGCAGGTGTAGTGAGTCTGGGCTGTGTTATGTTCTCCTCTCCAGAGGTGCAGACAAAACATGTCAGTTCCAGCCAGGGGGCAGCCAGGCAAACCGCAGGTCTGCTGTCTGTGGTTAGAGACATGTCTGGGGACTACAGTGGCCTGCTGGGGTGAACAGGCCTGGCAGTAATGGAAATGCTGCACAGAAATCATTCCTATGTGCAAGCGCAATGTAGTATTACATAATATCCACCTCATTTTCAATACAGCTGGCAGTTTTGCTTTGGGAATTTTAGTATTTGGAAGAACTGGTATATTGTTTTTATTTCAAAACAAATACAAGCAGGGTGGCTCCTGCATGTGAGGGAACACATCTTTATTGTTCAACATCCACTTATGGTACTGAGGAAAAATAGATTGTGGGTGGTTGCTCCAGACAAGAGCCTCTTAACTAAACTTATTAACTAAACTACTGAATCTGGCCCTCTAGACAAGGAGAACATATTATCACATGTAATTTGCAAAAATTTTTTTTGGATTGGAAAAGAAATACAGCCTTCTATTTGGCAGCCCAAAAGACTACAGGCTAATAGCTGGGTATGATGAATCATATATTGCAGACAACAGAAACAAAGCTGTAATTAGACATCACTTATTTTTGGCTTGAATGAATACAAGCATTTCTGTGGGGTCTTGTAAACTTGGTGCTGATTGCCCAATTGCAGGAATAAGTTAGCCCCATATTGCCATACCAAAAATACCAAACTTGTGTTTTATGAATTTGGCATTTTGTAAAGCGGTTTGCAGTGATGGTGTTTCTCTTTATCATGAAAATTTGAGGAGCAAATATATGTATATATATATATTCATAGTTGTCTGACCATCTGTTGACTTTTGGGCGGTCAGTACCCCAAGGCCACGGTAGATGATTGTGCCTCCTTCTCCCTCAGTTCCATCCTTTCCAAAGTAGCCGGAAGTTAAATGGGAAATTAAACGCTAGAAACTCGGCACAATTACACTGGATCAATGTGCCATTTGCCCAGCCGTGGTAACAGCCCTGAATTTTCATCCGTTCTGCCTTGTGTGACCCGACATGCAAGGGAACATTTATAGATGGCTGCTTGATAGCCAGTACATCAGAGGGATTACCTGCATGTATCTGATGCTGAATATTCAGGGCCATTATCAATACCAGGGAAGGGTCCTGCATTTATGTCGGGGCGCTACGCAGTCCGCCCGCATAGATTATGTGAGTTTCGGCGTGTTTTGGGACGGGGAGATGTTATCTTTGCAAGGAAACCTGACCCTGCACTTTGTTATGCTAGCTCTCAATAACGGCGCAAGGGCGCACCGCATTAGTGTGCCCAAGTACACGAGCTCGAGCGAAACCATTCCCACACGAGAGAGGCAGGCTTTACCAAATAACACTGCGATGGCCTCCTGGCAGTGGACCTCTCCTTCTTTATTGTACCCCGACTCTGAAATAGCCTGTGTTCCACTTTAGAGCCACCATTCTCCCATACGTATAGCGTCGACTAAGTAATAGTTTTTAAAGACTGGCGGACATGGCTGCCATAAATCACCATTGATCTGTGTGCAGCTGGGTAGGGTACGTACCTGAGAGAGCCCCAGATAAATAGACACAGTCTCAGAGATGTAGAGGAATCTGCCATCTCGGGTCAGGGCAAAGACAAAGCCGTCCAGAGCCTGCGGAGAAAATGGATGAGAAAGATTGTTACGCACACGGAGCAAATGTGAATAGCTGCGACAGGCTTATGGAGTGTGTTAGTCTCCACTTACCTTGACCTCCAATCTAACCTGAAGTTCTCTTCCAAAGAGGAACACATTCAAATATTGTTACCTACACAAGTGGACAAAACAACATAACGTATCAGACAAAAACCTATACACAATTTCAAGATAGAGTGTGTTACTCTTGTTACTAGCACATTCATATATTAATGTTTGTTTTTGATGATCTGATTTTAATTATTGTTCAAATTTTCTAAAAGATGTACAAATGCAACAAATTTCAACTATCTTTATAGCGTTAACAATAAAAATGGCAAAAATGAAGATGCCATAACAATGAAGTGAAATGCAAAGTTGCAATGCAAAGCCTTTAAACTAAAGTTTGCAAAATTACAAGCATCGTTCTAGATTCAGGATGACCAATTCTTACTGAGCCAGTCTGCCAACACTACTATAGCCTGTCAGTCAACAAGAGCTGATAGGATGCAAAAAAGGGCAGGAAGAATTTATTTCTTTGGTTCTCAGAGAGCTGAAAGAAATCAGATCAGTATATCCACTCCCTGAAAGTGTGTGTACAGACTTTTCCCTCAGACCCAATTTTGCACTATTTTTTTTAGAATCCAAGAATCAACTAATCAGATTGATGTGGCCTCCCCCTCATCCATGCCTATCTGACAGTGAAGGATGGGATGTAAAGATACCCTGTGTGGTAACAAGATGTTGATGAGATATAAAGGGTGGCATCTGACAGGGATCAAAATCTGCATGGAAACACTTGCCCTCTAACAAACTAAATTACCATGGGACCAGTCAAATGTCAATTCAAGCTACAGACTATGCAAGAAAACGATATCCACTAGTTATAACAAAGGCTTTTTAAATTGCCTATAGATGTCAAGTGTAGCCTGTACTGAAAAGGGTGCTGTTTTTGCCTACTTTGGGGACATTCACTTCATCTCTTCTTGATAACAATAAAAGACTAGATGTTTTTATTTGTGAGTTCTAAGCTGAGACCTTGAAATGAACAAGCACTTAAGGTAAGAAAACTTTTGCTGGCATTTAACCTTCAGCACACTGAAGTAGCCTTTTGCCTCTATTTCTCTATTGGTTACGGGGTTAGGCATCAGGGAAAAGGTTAAACACTCAGCTCTACATAAACAATCCATCCCTTAACCACCCCTAAAAAGCCAGGCCCATCAGCCCAGAGTCCATTTCCCCTCTGTTCTGTCTAAATAAGTGGTTTAACAGAGTTGATGATGACCATCACCACGAGACATTGCCGGTCCACGGGCACATCTGCCTACGTCCGCGCAAATGACCACTTCCATGTACAGCAGCAGGACGGACAGATGCCCCATCAACATTAATACCCAGCTATTAGGAGCCCCTCTACATTGACAGATTCTGTGTCAAAAAGGGCTGAAAGTTGTCTTAAAGGGTATTGGTCACATTACCTTATTTTTAGGCATTGGTCATATTACAGCATCTTTCCTTCACACTTAGCAATATTGGTCTTGGCATAGCCCACAAATACCCCATCAACATTAATACCCAGCTAGAATAGAAGGGCTCTACCCTAACAGATTCTGTGTCTGACACTGCCAAAAGCTGTTTCAAGGGGTATTGGTCATATTATGTTTTCAACTAATTGGTCATTTGGTCATAGTATGGCATCTTTCCTTGGTACTGAAATATTCCTTTCGGCATAACCCAATCATTTCATGCCCAGTTTTTAAGTTAACTCTACAGAGAGATTCTGTATCCAACACAGTTGAAAGATTCATAAAGGCCACACCAGTTTTATTTGTTGGGTCTAGTCTAATGGAAAAGTCTGGATCTTAACCTTTAGCCTGTAAGGTAGCTCTTTGGCACCACATTTGTATTGGTTGTGGGGTTAGGAAGCAGGGAGGTTAATGTGCATAGTTGTAGGGATTGAATGTAGTCATACTGAGGTTTTGCTTCAAGTCAAGTCTGTTTTAACTTGTTTTCCTGCTTTGTTTTTACTTTAAACAGTCTAGAACCAGGAAATAAATTGGTATGGCATCTGTCCTTGGTGCTGAACACGACCACCCTCTCCATTGGATCCATTGAAACCAATACACAACTACATGTATTAAATGGTCTCTACAATGATAGATTCTGTGTCCAACACAGCAGAATGCATCTGCTTTTTAAGGCATACCTTGGTACATTTATTGACAACGAAAATGCTTTTTTTTACATGGTCACCCATATCAACTGATAGTATATTGGTCATATGACAGCATCTTGATACTTTGATACTTGCTGAACAACATTACTCTTGCAGTCTTGGTATGAACCACAAACACCCCATTGACCAGTGCTTAGCTAAAAATGCTTAACAGGCCCTTTGAATCCCTGTTTTTCTTCAGTTATCCGTCATTTTATAGCATTTTGCCCTGGTGCTGAAAAGCATTCCTCTCATTGGGAACTATAGAAGACCCTCTATTGACAGTTTCAGTATCATAGCTAAGAGTCAATAAGTATTGCTCACTGTTTTATTTCGCTTTCAGAAATTTTCATACTGCAGTACCTTGCCATGGTGCTGAACAGCTTTCCTTTTGGAAATACTGACGCGCACTTTAATATTTCAAAATTTTTCCATCTAATCAGTATTCACATATCTCGAAATTATCACAACGACTGACAAGATCAACATCACACATTGCAACCTCTAAATGGCCAATCATTACAATGCAGTAGTCAACATAAATTTAACAGTAGTCCAACTTCTGCCCCAACTTTGATTGCACGCAAGCATGGTACCAGGTACCTCAGCTACAAGGATTATCTGGGTGACAAATGACCAGGTTGAATTTGAGGAGCTAACAGAAAGACAGGGTTGACCTTGAAGACTTAGCAGAAGAATCAAGTTGCCCTTGAGGAGGCGGCAGAAGGATGTCGGCTGATGATGCCTTGCAAGCTTGTTATTTTTACCGTGAAGTTAACAGACGGGCCACAGAAGGATGGTGTTAGGCACGCAGCAAAGTGTGGCGGGTTGTAAAGAAGTCTGAGATGATGGAAAAGCGTGTCAGAGATCAGGAGATGGCCTCAGGGTGAGGGGTCAAGCTCAGGCAGCGGAATGTGCAGAGGCAGCCAGCTTAACAGTGCCTGATCTAGTAGTGGTAACCAACTCTGCCTGGAGATCTGAAGGTCAGGAGTTCAACACAACAGTTGTGCCAATATCAATAGCCTCAGTCAACACTTAAACTTCTAGGTTTGATAGAGGAAGACCTTCAACTGCCTACAAACAATTCAAAGCATCTTTCCATCTAGCAGATACCTAATAGATATAGTCACCCATACCTTCCACAACTTAGATCTGATTCAGTGCCCAGAAGTGGTCTTCTGGCCTTGCACTGAAAACTCTTGAGCATTTAAGGCCACACCAATTTAATTTGTTGGTTCTCCGATTCGCCTCTTCATTTTTTTCTGATTTGCAAAAAAAAAAAGATTCTGGTTCTGAATCAACTCAAAAATGCTCATATTTTGCCCCCAACAGTTGAGGAAATTCCTTTTCTTCCTAGTTGTTAAAGTTTTTTCCATCTATCAATGCAGTGGTTTGATTAAAAGTTCAAAATTTATACTTTAAATTTTAACCCAGCCTTTTTTCTTGACTTCATGGCTCATATTGTAGCATTTGGGGCTATAATAGGATGCCTAGACCTGTTTTTATTTTTATTTTTTTCGCCCTGTCGCTTCATATTTTTTCTGAAAAAATCCGAGAACCAACAAATTAAAAATTGGTGTGGCCTAACACAAAATCTTTCCCAGTTACCTTGGCCTGCTTAAGTGTTCAACATTTTTCAGCCTGTCCTAGATGTACCTCTACATTAGCAACGTGATTTACAGAGAGAAAATTAGGTTAATGTCAGCTTTAGAACAGACATCTATGCAGATAGACACAGTGGTGATATCTCAAACATGTCTTCTGCTCTGCTAGGTTCAGATAGTACCCGTTATGGAGTAAAAGAAAGAATGATGTATCCTTCAGCATAGAACTGGATTAGCAGTTAAAAAAACAACAATAGCCAGGTAGATCAGAATTTATATTGAAGAATGTTGGTGATAACCTCCGGACTATCGGGAATAAAACAGCCTAGTTTTATAATCCTTTCTTTCTCAAAGTGTTCCAAAGCACCAAACCATCAGCCTTTAAATTAAAGCACCATATTGCACTATGTTATTGAGCCATGGCCCCTGTACAGTACTGCCTATAATAGTACAAATGCTATGATATGGGAGCTAAAGTACATCGTGGTACGCAGGGCTGAAAGGCTCTGATATCTGTTTTCACAGCTGCTAACACATATTATAAGTTATGGCTCTGGCCAGGGCAGGTGCTGTATGATAAGTAGTGCCTGTAAGATGGACTACCCTTCCCTCAGTAATGGCTGATGTGGACGGTTCCGATACTTCTCTACTCGGGTTAACTACGTGTTACGTTCCATCAAATACAGAGCTGATGTATTGACCATGGCTACTTGCATGCAGGCCACACCAGTTCAAGTTGTTGGTTCAGCTCTTCAGAATTAATGGGAATACAGTATGAAGACAGAGCCCAATAGGCTGCACCACCTTTCCTTAGTATAATTCGTAACTGACCAGTTTAATTCACTATTTATAGATTTTGTTTTTCTTCCACTTTTGTCAAATAATTTGATAATTTGTTTGTACATACATTGTATCATTTCATAAATTATCATTTGCTTGATTCCAGTTGTTTAACAAAAATGTATATCATAGTCAACATTAACTGTTAAATTTAAATAGACTTACATCCTAGATTAATGAAGCCCATGAAAAATTCCTGGCCTGCCTTGCATGTTTTTGTTGTTTATGTATTACCCTATCCATTTGTCTTTATGTGCAAATGAATAAAAACAAGCAAAAAACAATTTAATACCTTATCACTGAGACTTCAGGGATTGAATATGGTGAATAAGGCAACAGATAAAAACACAAAGACAAAGAGTCCCAGACTTTTTCTGGATGTGATTTCCGCTCTTCCTGTCCATTTCCCCCTGTTTGGTGCATGATGAGTTGTTCCAGAGCTATCGCGCTAATGCCCTGCCAGCTCCAAAGGTAGTAAACATGAGGAAAGATTGACCATGCAGCGAATATTCCGTGCTTATATCATGTCGAGGGTAATGTCGAGCCTCCCCTGCCCAGTGCACGTGGCCGTTTATCAGGCCCAGGCCGGCGCAACGGCACACACTTCCTGCAATTCCACTCACAAAGTGCTGCTGCAGGTATTACAACAAGCGCACTAAATATACATCAGGGTCATCCATGTTGCCCAGGAAAGGGAGCGTGCATTAGGCCACACCAAGTCAATTTGTTGGTTCACAGATTCTAAAAAGAGAGTAATTCTGAACTAGAAAATCAACATGAAAACATGAGTCTGGGGGAAAATACAGTTTCACACTCTTGAACCTGCTGATCTTGGCTGACCTTGGCTGAGGGGGACAACTTATGGGAGCCAGTGGAAAAAGGCAGAATTAGCAAGAACTCACAATAATCAAATCGCAAAAACTCATTGAGGTACAACATCCTCAATTTCTGGTTCACTAGGGTAACTCATCTTGGAGACATTCAAGAGACTCTTTAAAATGACAACTGAAGGTAAATTGCCAAGCCCCCACAGCACAGAACATGTAAACCTAGCTGGAATCAGGAAGAAATCACCCGATATGTACTACCCAGCAGACTGTTCGTGCATCTGTGGTGTCCACAGGTCACTTAGCTGCCCTTTGAAGACATCTGGACAGCCGTAAAGGTAGAATACAAGCTGGGATACTAGCAAATTGCACATTGAAATATAGATTAGAAGTGCAGAGAGCCCTTGACGGGCAGTAGAGAGGAAACATGTCCCTTGTCTCCTGCTCTATGAATACGGTGACCTTGAATGTGGGGTTCTTTCATTCAGTGCAAGGGAACTGTCACTAATATGTTAATAACAACAAGTATCTGTTTAGGGCTGAAACTTCCCACCTGGAACTTGCAATTTGAATAAGAATATCTCTGATTTTAGGTAAAATGTAAAACAACTTGCAGATTAGCAGAATACAAGAATCCACATTCTTTCCAATCGTTTTTGCCAGGTATCAGCCTGCCAGTAACTTTCCCCCAGTTCCGAGGAGAGACCAGACAGGCCTTGAGCAAGTGTGTAATGGCTCTAATCAGGCCTCTGATGAGTATGTTATGGATCGCCACGACAAGGATTAATCATCTTGCCACAACAGGGCTGCCCACTCCCCCCCCCCCCATGCACATGTCACTGCTGCCTCTGCAAAGGCCAATTGAACTGATTTTTACAGTGATAAAAATCCTGAGCTCCTATTGGTAGTTCTGGGAGTGGAGTTTATGTTAGAGGTGTATGGCCACAATGCTCATGGTGAGGGGGCCAAATCTGCCCGATAGCGAAAGATTGTGTAACAGTTACTAACACAGAGTCCGACTTATTCATCAGCTGTGTGCTGGCCAAATGCTGTATTTACATTTCTCTCTACATAGCAAAACTCCCATGCTAATTTTCCAGGCTTAGCAGCTGTGATCCCATCACCATGGTAACCTGTCACCTTGCCCAAGTTGCTGCTGCCCGGACTCAACACTGTACAAAGGGATTTTGCAAAACCACAATATATTTACCAGAACTACTCCTTCATCTCAGCTGTCATAGTTCTTCCCAAAGCCTTCGAAAAACTTCTGCCGAAAGATGGTACAGAACAGATTCTCCAGAAAAAATGTCAAAACTAACTACAATATCTTGTCAAAATAGCTATTCCCACCAGTTTTCCTGTGCTCAGTATGATTTACGACTTGTGTTCACTTATTCCAGGTGTACCTGCAGCATGATTACTCCTATACAAACCTGAGCTGTGCCTGTTCCAGCCAGGCTGGGGACAAGCATCCTGAGTCTGGCAGTGAATTATCGGTAGCGCCCGTGGACCAAAGCCAATCTGGCGAGGTGCAAAGTGTTAACTCCCCTGAGATCATTCCCCAATAAAAGCCTGGGCAGCATGTGTGACAATATTAAACTGTCCCCGTGCTCTTGATATGAGAGAGCGAATCTCGCATCCACCCAGACGCAGATTCAAATTCTGCATTTGTCGATAATAATTGGGTTGTGTCCATGGTTGTTTGATGCGCAGCGAGTACCTTGTTTCGGTAATCTGCCAGCATTTGCGTTGCCTTTGATATAGTGGTTTTCAGGGTCCTTTGATTCAGTCAAGGAATCACTAGGATGTCCAATACCCATGTAAAACTGTGAAGGCACGGGCCAGGATCACCAGGAGGACCGTCCAAATCACATTTGTCAAGGAGGACTTTAAGGAGGGGACCGTACTATCTGTCATCCTTTGTCGGCAACAAGAACAGCACGATGGTTTATGAACTGTCTCGAAGACGGCAATCTTGCCCGCGTGCATAAAGTCGCCAGAGAGTGCATCTCCCTGATATCTGAAGAGTGATGATCGACCGATTGTACGGCGGACCCCGAAATTGTCCAAATGCCAGCAGCAAAGGACAGCAGCACCGATTCAGCTCCATCTTCCTAAACAATAAAGCAGCCTCGGTGACCTCCAGCCAATAACAAAGTATCGGTATTTATCGGGAGACAGCAATCCCCCTTTTTTCTTCACCACAGAAATGTCAAGCTTCCGTCAAGGCATAACCTGCGTCAGGTTGGCCGCAGTGATTAAAGTAAAGTTTGCGAGCTTTAATATAGATATATGTTACCTAATCTTCGAATGCCGTGAATAACGCGTAGGAGTTGTCTCAAAAAATGTGCCTAAAACTACTCCTGTCCCAACGGGCTTGTGTCCAGGGCTAAGGTATTATGTTTAAACCTTGAGGTAGAAAGTTTCATCTTACAACGCTCATCAGAACCCTTATCAACCCCATGCAGTAGAGTCGAACATAAGACTGCCAGGCGTTTCTGGGAACCGTTTACACCTTCCTACTTCCACAAAATTAAAGCACATGGCGAGATGAATGCCTCGATTTTGAAGTTGGCATTTCAAATCTGCCTTACAAGAGGCGAGTTGCATGGAAACTCCTCGCACCAGCTGCCTGCCACTAATTAACAGCGATCGACCACTCCAGTAAATTAGTGAGAGGGGTCTTCCAAAGGAGGTGAAGTATGCAAATATATACATCAAACCGTTTCCTCCCGACGTCCACCCAAGTCTCCCCCGATCGGGAGGTGCGAAGTAAATACTAGGTGGGAAGAAAGACTGTATTGATTACTTCCCAAGATTTATAGGTAATTGCCACGGGTAAAATAGCCTGGTGCCGAAATCTTTGATTCCCAAATTTCACTTCCACTTTTCCTGTCCAGTGAGGCCAATTTAATGTGCATCCACAATGCATGGCTTATTATTTTGACAGAACATTTACATGGAAATAGTGGCATTAAGATAAAGGGGAGTGCTCCTTCCCTCTCACTTTCTGGCAGCGTGCGGACGTCTATAATCCAGAATTTTCAATTTCGTCCTTAATGTAAAATGGAAGTCGATTTTTATGACCCTTTCTTGGCTACTGAAATGCGGTTAAGTATAATAGGTGTATCGTCTTAAACTCCCCATTATCCTGGGGGTGAAAACAAACAAGGCCAGGGGAAGAAAGGCTACAACATTCTTTTATGCATGCCTGATGTTCACCTTACAATTTCCATGCTTGCAGAACACCAAAAGCGAGAAAATACAGAAGACACATTACCTCTTACAACATCGGCAGTTCAAAGAGCTTGAGCTATCTCTGTAAACCACAAGGAAGCTGAAACGATGCTAGATGAACACAGGCACCACGGCTTGTCTGCCGTAGCAGTGCACCAAATCCAGCATGACTTTCACATTAAAACTTAGATAGTAATCTTTGTAATTTGTAAGTTAAGCCAAGAACTGGAAGGGATTTGTTCTGCTATACTTGTCACTCAAGCCATTTCTTATCACAGCCAGGCTTTACACACAACTGATAAGTCTGGAAATTAATTTTCTCCGTGAACACACAACGGTGTTTAATTTTCTCGGAAAAGAAAACTATTGCTGCAGCTATATGCAGAAGATGCCTTCAGGAAGTGTTTGATACAATTCATTTCTTCAATATTGACAGTCTTATTGAGGTGATCTTAGCAAACTGCAATATTAAACTACTAGTCTACGAGTAGCATGTTTTTACCATTTGCTGCAAAAACAATGAATGACTGAAGCACAGATACATACAGTATTTGTTTACCTTTATTGACTCACACTTGCTGATAACTGGGTATTTTCTAAGTATGAATAGGTCTTCGATACAACTGTGTGTCTATACAAATTCCGTCTTTTCAGCAATGAAAAAAATGCAAAACATAGAAAAGTGTGAAAATGTATATGTTAAAATATTATTATTAATAGTAATGTTACATGTAATTACCTGATTCACTAGAAAGTCTTCCATTGCATGTCTAAGTAATAGTAATAAAGTCTTATGTTCTTAATTTGAAAAAGCATTCAGGAGAATAACCAGATATGACAGGGTTAAAAGAAGGTCAGAGAAGGGCCTGGGACAAAAGGGTTCTTAAGTAAAATGGTGTCTTCCATAATAAGGTAGACTTCCATGTTGATATTGTTGTAATGGGATGCACTGAGAGGAAATAGGTCAGAGGAAAATAAAGCCGACAGACAGTAATTACATAAAGGGACTTGGTGGAAAAGAACCAAGAACTGTTTCCATAAGGCATTATTATAACTCCTGTCTTTGCACAGTTACACACAGGTAGCTTCCATACAGTTTGAAGAAGTGAAAGCTCTTGATGATCATCTAGAGGGAACAGAAATTTGTTTCTCAAAATGGAACAGTACGAGAGGTAACAGGTGGTGCTCATTCTTCCTTTCATCGAGACCTACCCACATAGTAATGCCAAGAATTATAAACTTCTGTTGGTAACCTCTTGAGTTGTATAGTTTGTTACGAAACACACAACCCTACAAAACAATAACCTCATTGGCATAGAGGGCAACAAGGAGGAGGCTGCCATTTTCAATGGGATTTTTCCTCCAACCCCCCTGAAGACCTGAGCTAAGACTGACTTCCTTGGTGGTCACTGCTCTATACAAATGAGACCTCCCCCAGAAAGATAATGGGACCAGCCAGAATCAATACTCCAACAAAAACAGCCATTATAGAGGGAGAATGGTCCTTCAGCAGCCTTGGTTCCTGGATTGACAACGAAGTTAAGTAACCAGGCAATTATGAGCTGACAAATTGCAGCTAACAAGGTTTGGTTGACAGAATTAGGGGAGGGCAGGTGTGGGTGCGGAAACAGTGGAGGGGTCGGGCTGACGCTATACTCAGGTCGACACTGCACTCAGGGAAGGAGCCTGCTCTTAAGGGGAAGCCATCAGCAAGGATGTGACAAAAGTGTCAAAGAGTTGTCAGGGTACTTGTTGGCAAGAGTCCACCTGTCACCACACCTTGGTGAGAACCTCCATCTCTGCTCCTTCTGCTGTCAACATGTCTTACAAGTCTGCTGACAGACAAGTGGATCGTACCAAGTCTGATGGGGCTGCAGGGGTAGAAGGCCTTAATTGTTTTAAACCCAGATTTTAATAAAAATTGATTCAGAACCAAATACAAAATTATCACTTTTCAAAATGAAGGGAAGGGAAAAGTATCATTTAAAGAAAACATACCTCAGGGCAGTGGACCACTTAATTACAAACTATGCTCTAATTTGTATACATTGGTATCAAACATTAATGCTTGCACAAAAACAATGTGATGAACAAGGCAATCAGTGATGGCAGACTTAATGCCCTTACTCATACTGCTCTCCATCCTTTCATATCTAAAGACTAAAAATAGCAGCACTGAGGATGTACATGTACAGCAATGCTAAATAGTGAAACACATTACACAGACAGACACTTGCACAGACAGACAATACTTCACCTCCTTGCAGTGAAGGTACAATAACATGACAGCTACTTTTGAAAAGTTTCCACCAAATTTTGTGTACTTCAAACAGCCCAATTCAACCTACATGCCCTTTTCTTTCTGATAAAAGCAAAACAAATTCTGATGGATGGTTCTCGGGTAATCTTAAGGTGGTAGAGTTAGTGCTGCAAAGTTGCTGGAGTAAACAAAACATTAGTCTTGCTGAAGAAAAGCTTTGTTCTGTTTTCCTGCAAGCCCCAAGGAAAACGTCCAGAGAGGCTGTGAATAATTGCACTAACCAAAGTGCTATATATCAGCAGTAGTCTTTATAGGGGTACAGTGAGAGGTTAAGGTCAACACAACAAAAAGTGATAAATCCTAAAGCTGTAACACAACACTACACTGTTCTGCCATGACTAATATTGTGCTGTACAAGTTGCAAAGTTTTTTGGCACAAAGAAAAATGGGATTCTCATACCCGTCCCTTAAAAAAATCTTCATCCCTTCAAACTTCCCTCTATTTACAGGTTCATTGTACCAGATAAATTCCTCTTACTAGCTCTTTTTGACCAATACTATGAACAGTAGACCAACATCCCATCGTATTAGGACTGCAGCCCTTTCCAGTAGAGTGCAAGTCAGGTGATTGACAACAGCCAGAATTAAAACTCATGGCCTTCTGGTCCAGAAGGAGGGCCACTAACCACTGCAGCAACGTATCCACAGCAGAAACCAACTAGTGTCAGGTTGGGGAGGCAACATATCTTACTTCATTGATTACCTTAAATGTTGTAAATGAATGCATCAGTCTTGACTGGTAGACTACAGATGATATATGGCCAATAGAGATGACAATGATTGATTACTGACTGGCACATGGATGCCTTTCCAATTTTGAATGTTTATTGGCTCGAACTACATGCACCCAGGAAATATCACTCTCTAACAACACAACGAAAATGTTTTTATTTAATTTTTTCTTGGCACTAAAATTTCCATCACAACATGATTTTTACAATCACTATGCACTTAGTAATATAACATCACATTAATTTTATTATAATGGTTTATGCATTTGTTTATTTTGTGTACTTCAAACAGCCCAATTCAACCTACATGCCCTTTTCTTAACAAATTTTTTCTTATTATCTCTAACAATACTAGTATCATTCAATGAACATAAATGTTTACACTAAATCTATACCCTTCTGATGTCATTGAACATCTTACCATCAAAAAATCATCATTAAGCTCCTGATTCCTGCCACCAGGAAAATTACATTAAAGACTGATTATTCTTCTGATGATGTCACAAGGAACTCCCAAAAAACATTCTTTAGAGAAGCAAAGAGTGCATAATCACCATGATTACATACAATTGCAGAATATTACAATTCTGTTGTTTGCTTCTCAAAATAACATTTTTTGCAAGCAGTGGTGAAAGGTTCCCAACTGGTTGCCATGTTCACTTTGACATCATATAGTCACTACATGTATTTAATCTAATTACCTGGTGGCAAGAATCAAAAGCTGGAAGTACATTATGTATGACTTTTTGAAGGTTCAATATTCGATGGTTTGATTTTGTTTGTATGTATGCATATATGTATGTATGTATGTATATATGTATGTATGTATGTATGTATGTATATGTATGTATGTATGAATATGTAATGTAACATTATATGTCTATACCTAAACAAAACAAGAAAAGTAGCTTCGCTAAAATAAAAGCTAAGAGGAAGACGGTATAAACAGGTTTGCACATTGGAGGTTGTTGATAGATTTTGACTTATTGCTGGTGTCGCAGAGGTCACAGGGGTCCCATTCCTGATGCCCATTCATCATCATCTCCTGACAGGGACTGACAAAATACATCATCACAGCTTCCGCCTACAAGGCCTTTTAAGGCAGGTCAAAAGTCTAGGTCAAAGTTCAACCCCGAATCATGATGTTTATTTTGCCTTAACTTACTGAAAAGCAAATCTTCTACTGGTCTGATATCATACAGGTTCAAAAATATGGTGAATATTTCCATATTTTTTGACAAGTACAATGAACATGAATGGAACTACATGGAAGTAAAATTTTTCCTCTTAAGTTTAGTACCGGCAACCTTTTCCAGTAGTAATCAAGTCAGGTTGAGCATCAGGAGCCAGGATTCAAACTCACAACCTTCGGGGCCAGAAGCAGGATTGCTAACCGCTTCTTCATGTTTTAAATGATACCCTCAGTGTCATTAAGGCCTGACATAATATTATATCAGCAGCATAACCTTCAAAGAAACTTCAATGTAATTATACAAATTATACAAACCATAAATGTTAAAATGTTACTTCTCAAATTTATGGATACTGTGGGCAGAAATTTCTGTAACTTGCCCTCAATGCTGCATAAAGTTCAGTAACTCCTGCCTGCCAGTTCCCTCCAATATTATCTATAAACGACATTTCTCAACAGCTGACCTTCAATTTGAATCATTTGGTTCTGAAGATACTGCAGCTTTCTCTAACTCCTCCTCTGTGGTATAAGTTCAGTGACCGGGCCCCTGACAGTTTTGAGCCATATATGTAAAGGGCGTTAACCCCGAAAAGCAGTATAGCCACCCCTAGGGTTCAGTTTACAGGCTGGGAGGTAAATTATGATGTCAGGCTTGACAGGGTTTCCTCTCTTACCTCCATCATGAACCCCCAGGCTGGGGTCCCCCTGGGAAACGGCAGTTGACCACCATCAAGGTCATCTGTCAACATCCAACAAGGTCGTCCCAATGGTGAACATTCCTTCAAAGTCTATGTGTAATTGTGCTAGGATCTTCTTTAAAACAAGCAGTAACATACTACCCTCAGGTTACAGAGAGGAAGCTGTGGTAGTAATGTATAGGCAATGTCAGTCATGGCTAGGATTAACAGGTGGTTCAGAATGAGTGAACTATTACACTTGGTGGCCATTATGGCCTTGGCCTAATAATGACATTCTTGTGTCTAGTACCTAAAGAAAGCACTTACAAGTTGTTATCTGTCTGTTTAAGTGAAGGGTCTGATGTGGGATCCCATTGGCATTGTTTTGATGTGCTACAATTACTGATACTTCTCCATAATATTGTATGGCAGCTTGTATTGGCAGAACCTGTGAATACTCCTTTTTGAAAAGTCTTGCTCAAGTCTTTATCTTTTGGTCGTGGCATATTTTTGCTTCTTGTTCAATATTTAATCAACACTGTTTTGATTTTTACATCTCTTTACAATATACAATGTATATGATTTATGATAAGGGATGAAAGAAAATGTATTAACTCCAACACCTTTGTGTTGGATAATAGCTGAACTCTCTCAGAACGATGAAGGCTGAACAGCAATCACATGTCTCACAGCATCATCTTCCCATAATCTGCTATAACAGTCGCAAACTTTCCCAGGGTCACCCCTTCGAACACCTCCTAACGCTGATGAATGAGGCAGAGTCATCCCGCCACCAGCGAAATCCTCTTCAATGGGCGAGGAGAAACTATACTCATTAAAACTTGCCTGGCCTTTTGAACCGCTGCCCCTGACCAAACACGCTGGTTTGTCCCCACAAAAAAGACCAATCGGACTGGCGTCGCCTCCAGGGCAGCTGCCAGTGTTGAGGGATGGGGGGTCCTGACTCCCTGGGGCACACCACCAAACCTTCGCACTGAATTATGCACCTGTTTGAACTGGTGGCAAACTAATATCCCCCTAATTTCTCCCCAGTTTGTGCCGTGCGTGTTTGAAGTTTAATCCCCAGAGCTCCCGACGCAAGACTTTGATTGCGTCTTATAGCAAGCATGGCCAGGGCACTGCCACAGGTGATGCCTCATCATCATCTTCCGATGATACGATGTATGATGCCCGACCCATCCCCACTGATCAGGGCACCCAAGTTTGGCAAGATCATTTCGTCTAATGGCCCTCATACACGGGTAGAAATTCAGCAGTTATTGGTAAGCGCACCCGCCAAATGAAGGGAACAGATTCATCATACTTAGGGCCGCCATTAAACCGACAGCAGCTCTAAGACTGCAGGGCTCGTATTTTCATTATAAATGAAGGATTGATTTACGCAGTGGCCGGGTATCGACGTGATGACTCAAAGAATCGGACGATGTAATGGATATGTTGTTTAAAGGTTAACAACGTATGATCTGTGGGTCAGCCTCTGGGTTGCAGCGTTCTCTCGTCAATATTTGACCGTTTGAGCCAGAGAGGAAGGAACCATTAAAGGCCCCTCCTGGGCACAATTTGCAGGTGAACTTTCTGCTTGGTCCCTTAACGTTCTGACCAGACCATCACCTAACACTAATGGCTTCCGAAGAGAGCTCCTCTTTATTTTGTGTACAGAAATTACCTTTCCTCTTCGATGCCATAAATACATCAAAGGCAGCTTGGCGCAGAAGACGAATGAATGGGGGTGATAAGTTTGCACAGACGTATGTAGTTATCATAACAGCACCACTTTGACTGGAAGTTTGCCATCGGAAAAGGTCATGTACGGTTATCGTTTTTCCATCCGCACCATGGCAGAAAGTGTGAGAGGCCAGTTTGGCTGCTTTGTCAAATTTCTAGCTGCTTTGCGGTAAGTCAGAAACAGGCTGACAAGGAAAAACGTTGAACAGTAACCTTTTTTCCATGCTAATTTCTTACCCAACTGAATATTTTTCCTGTCAAAAACGTTTGCATACCCTGTAATTGGAAAAGCTGGCATGCTGGGCTCTACTGACATTCATATCTCAAATCTGAAATGCTGCATTAAAGGTCACTAACTACATTTGTAAAAGTAAACTGATATAACTGTTAACTAACAGTTTGCCTCCATTTGCAAATTCAGAACAACAAGTCATCAACATATCAGTTCTGATTGTACTGGTTGATGTGAAAGCCCATTCTCATTACATACTACATATAGTCTTTGCAGGGTATATTAGTTTCATAGTAGGATGGTTGTTATATATGTATAGCAATTGATGTCATATTGTACCCTGTATGATTGTTGTGCAATAAAGTTGATCATTATACAATGTAATCTTTGCAGGTTTGCAGAGAGCTACATGGACCTTGGTAGCTACTTGTCAGGTGTCCATATGACCTGCTAGTTTATGACACCTTAGCATAGTCATTGGCATGTGCGATGGTAACCTGAGACACGATACACTGTAACAAATCAAAACCCTGCACCTGTTTTCACATTCCTAATGACAATTCCCAAGGGACAAATAGGAAGGATTTCTACAAAATGGCAGAAGGTAGAATTGGTTTTATGGCTTCAAAAAAGACTTAGGTTGGCTGTCCATCAAAATAAACTGCTTTTATCAACTAATCTGTCTTGTAGCTATTTGTTGTTAGCTTCATCAGACATTGGTAGGTAAAAACAAACCTGTAGTTGTGCAAGAAGAAATTCCAGTCTCTGACATGCAAGTAGTTTTTTTAGTACACATGTGTCCTCATAGTGATTACAGACTACATATAATTCAACAAAAAATGTTCAAAAGGACAAAAACAACTACCTGTCTGACAGAAATATCCTCCCTTTGTCTGAGGAGTATTACCAAATAGCCTTTAGTCTGATTGCGGCCTTTGTCTAATTGAACATCACTAATATAATTACAATACCTTCCGTAGCCAGTATGGCCTGGTCTGTCTAAAAGGTTTGGGAATTGCAGACCAGAAATTGAGACGTAATACTGTTATTGGGCAGGTCTACCTAAAGGGAGGGGATAGAATTATTGACTACAAGCTGGTTTTACCTTGAAAGTTCATCTGTGTTGGTAGAAGTCATTCTGAATCAAGGTTGAACAGTGATTGCCAGTACAAAAATTGAACATACTAAAACATTTTCAACTGACCAACTACAGTCTTTTCAAGGTATTTGCAAGAGATGTAAAAGAAGCCAACTACATCAGTGCCTTACAATCAGAAGCACCATAAACTCTCAGTAACTTATGATCCACTGCTCACCGAATCATGTGCTCTACCTGCATAAGGTGACATCCCAGAAGTACTGGATTGCTCATTCCCTGACAGACTGGACTCAAGATCAGTCAAAAATTTGTCCATTTTTTTCTGTTAGAAATTACAGATCTATCTCAATCCAGAATGACTATTGCCAATACAGATAATTTTCAAGCTGATTTGACCTTGCTTTCCCTGCTTTTATATCCATGGCAAGCCTGTTAACATCTGCATTTCTCACAAGCAAATTGAACACCATTACTGTGTCACTTCTACGCTGGCCATACATTTTCTTTAAATTTGAAAGAAGCTACGTTATAGAGACTTTTGATAGTTGTGTATTATGAATCCCGTTTCAATGGATCCTGTGGAGAGTAGGGTCCAGTTCAGCACCAAGGAGAGGTGCCATGAGGTGACTCTAATTTATTTCCTAGGTCCAAGGATGTTTAAAGTAGCAACAAAGTAGGACAACAAGCTGAAAACTGACTGAGCTTGAAGGAAAAAAATCAATATGAATGCATTCACTCTCTGTAACTGCGAATGATACAGACCAGAGCCAAGAATAAATCTGGTGCAGCCTTTTATAACTGATAACTAAAAAGGACTGTTATAGCCATGTTAGATACAGAATCTGCCAGTGGCTGGTGCTACAGTAGATAGAGCCTTACTTGAATGATTGTTCCTGGAAACTAACCCCATTCCCATCCTCCCCCTGTCCTTGCCATCAAGGCTCTTTCAAGTAATTCTCCACATTTTCCAGAGGTTATTGATAATATGCTGTGTCTTTTACAATATGCAGAAGCTCACCTGAAGAAGGTGACTGCCCAGATGTTGCTGGAACACCTCGATGGCCACTGCTGATGGACTTCTTCTGGAAATCCCACCTGTGCAGAAGACATAACAACATTTCTTTTGACACTGCCGAATGAACAAAAGTGAAGAGCTAGGCAAACTAAATGACATCTATTGTACAAATACCCTGAACAAGAGCAGAGACTCATCACCAAAAACATGTCTGGTTTTGCTGTATAAGAATGAACAATTAAACGTTTGAAATGATTTATATGTAGAATGGTAGTTAAACTACAAAATTGAGGTATGAATGATAAAAAATGTTGAAACATTTATAGTTATGAAAACACTGTTTATTGTTTGTTTATTTATTTATTCTTTATTCACACAAAACATGGATAGTGAAGTAATGACAGTACAAAGGGATAGAAGAAGCTTGAAAAAACTAATTACAGGAACATGGATATAGCAAAATTCTAGAACAGATTCGGTGGATTGCAAAATAAGCATATACAATTTTTGTCAATAATAATGTAACAACAAATGGAAATTAGAAATGCATAACATCCAATCTGCCAGACTACATGAATATGGCTTTTTTTAAATATTGAAAAGCAAATTGACATATCTATCCTTCAGGTGCTGTTTTCATGGCACCTATTATGTGTTAACTTGTCAATACTGAGAAACATGATCTTTTAGTAATACACATGACAATGTATTGGACTCTGTAGCCAGGATCTTTTAGCAGGCTCAGGACAACCCTGGATGATGAAAGGAAAGGTCATCATGCTGGGTTCACATCTGTGTTGGGCCAGATCAATTCATTTTCCTGGTTCCCACATTTTGAAAATATAAAGATTACGCATGATTGGTAGGAATAGCCTGTGGACATTGCGGCACAGAAACCACCATTTTATGTTTGATGATATTATCTTAAAACATAACTTACAATTCTACACCAAAGGGTAGCTTGTTATAGGTAAGCCCTTCCCAGGAAAATGGTTCAGAACATATCCAGAATCAGAAAATTGTCCATTCGGGCCACCTTTCCATTTTGTCTACGAGCGATTTGAAAGCCAAGTTTGGCAGCAATTGATTTGGCCTTTGACATTGCCATGAAGCCATAAAACTGATGCCTTTCGATGTGCTAAGCCCTGGAGGAGTAAAACCCACCTAAATCTGCCAAAACTGTCTTGCCCTTTCAAGCACCCTATCAGGCAAACGGGGCAGGTTTCCTTGATGTTTCATGAGAAAGTGTAGAAGACATTTATGAGCACCTGCCAGCCCATTTCCAAAGCTTTGTGGCTTTGTCGCCGCTTACAAGCCATCGCCCAAGTTCAAAAGGAAACAAGCATTTAGGAAAACGAGGAAGCCATTGTGGAAACAAAATGGCCTTTCAGAGCCTTTGGGGAGTTGTTGCAGAAGTTCAAAGAAATGCCTGATGCTGACACATCTCTGCTCTAACAACAGCAGCCTGAGATGGAGGTAGTTCGACCGGGAATCCTTAGACGTAAGAGGTAAGTACACGAAAGTGCTCTCAGGCAGAAGAGCTACGGGAGACAGTTTTTGGGCATCCCTTGTCTACTTTTAATTCATTTTTTAAGATCATTATGGCCTGGATTTTGCCTCATGACTTGTTCTGATCTTTATCCATAAGTATCCATAAAAGTTACTGCTGGGTATCATGTTATGGCATCCATTGTCTGCTTACTAGCAAGCCATAGTCTGCAATATAGTGTCATAATAAGGATCTTAAAAAAATGTTATATTTTCTTTTCCTATTCCTATTCCTATTTTTTCTCTTTTTTTTGCCATTTTGCAAGTTTTACCTGTAAAATGTCTTTCCCAAGGGCACAACACAGGTTGACTACAAGACCACATTGTTAACTTAGGAGAGCCATTCTCTTCTTTCCTTAAGCTGTATGGCTTATCTTTTTTAAATACACCGTTAAGGCCTGGGATTTTGACCACCTCCATCCTCCCAATCTTCCTACATCTTCAGAAGTACAAGACTTAGTTGTAGAAAGGAAGATGGCTGGACCGTTGTTCCAACTGTGGATGAACCTGAGTATACACCTCTGCTGAGGAGGCTCCCATGTTTAATCCACAATGAGACACAAACCTTTCAAAATGTCAGGGAATGATTTAAGGCATCGCGGCCGGTCTTAGCGGTATCTCCGGGGATGTTGATATAATAAGCGGCCATCAGGGCCGCTGTTCCCAAGGATAATTTGTGCCCCGTGCCCCTACCTTCCTGCAGACAATTTATTTCTTCCAGGAAGCTGTAGTAATAAATTGTCTGTCTATGCTAATAGACTCGGGTGCATGGACATGCGCGCACCTGAACTCAATCCTCATAGACAGCGAAAGCTCACAAAATGGAGAACACGGAGGTCAATACATGTTTTTGTTGAGGCCAGTGTCTTTGGGATGCCTTAGAGGAAGGTCAGGTGGTGCAGGGATGAGAAACACTCACCTGTCTTTGGTTAATATTAAACCAGGTGAACCTAATTCTGCCCGCAGATACCTGAATCTCTTTCCCCCTTTCATGCTACATGTAGGTGAGTCTATTATTAGGTGTCAGGCATGGGAAATGATGATGTAAATCTGATTGTGGAAATGCAGCCGGGCCAAAGATGTGAAAGGTATGCCCCTCCCTGCACGTTCTCTTTTTATTGGAATGTTTGCAAGGGTTAAGGACAATTTCTAATGGCAATTTGAGCCACAGCTATGA
Source organism: Branchiostoma belcheri (assembly GCF_001625305.1). Lineage (NCBI taxonomy): Eukaryota > Metazoa > Chordata > Leptocardii > Amphioxiformes > Branchiostomatidae > Branchiostoma > Branchiostoma belcheri. The sequence goes on from NW_017804309.1 coordinate 1,769,160, forward strand.
ATGATATTATCATATTTAGGCAATTTTATGTCAATTTTATTTGTTGGTTCTTACATCTAAAGAAATATTGGGAAATCAACATGAAAACAGAGTCTGAGGGTCTGTTACAGTAGATTTTTTGTACCTGGTACACACAGCTTTGAGGAGTGAATATAGTCAGATTCATGTTTTCCTCACAGCCCTCTGTTTTCACGTTAGCCTCTTGCAGAATTTGTGCTTTAAAATGTCAGAGGATTCATAAATTAGATTAGTGTGGCCTTGGGAATCATCATTACGTTAATAATTGTCTTATAATAATCCATAAATTTTCTGACCGGGAAGGAAGACTTGGGGAATGTCCCTGGAGAGTTTGTGGACAGAGAGAGAACCATGATTGTAAAGAAATCTATAACAGTATAGAATCTGATATTAATACTGTGCGCACTGTATTTCAACCCAAATTGCTAAAATAATTTATTTGCAAAATTGTGCCTGAAGGCTAATGTGAAAGGTATGCGAATAGGTAAAAATGTCTAGTCTATACACCTGATGTTTCTATGTACTGAGGGATTTGACTTGTTCCTGGAGGCAGTGGCTAATGAATAGTCCCCCGTTTCAATGATACTAAGTGGGTTCTGTAGATCCCTCTGAAA
>NW_017804309.1:1769811-1848896 GCF_001625305.1 Branchiostoma belcheri
ACATAGTATAATGTAAAACACTGTAATTATAGAATTTCCTCATTAATTATGCAAATAAAGTCCTCATTTGCATAATTTGCATTTAATTATGTACATCTCTCTCTCAGCTACCTACACACCAAAAATAATGAAAATATGTTGCTCCTGTCTGGACTTATTGGCTTTTAAACATTTCGCCAGAAAGTGCCCTGCAGTTCCAGAACAAGCCGCTAGGGGGCCCAAACTCATATGACTTCTTCCCAAGCACGAGAGCTACCTTCCATCAAAATTTCATGACCCTAGCATGTCCAGATCGCGAGATATCAAAACCGGAAGTTGCGCTGCAGTACCAAGGGAAGCCACTAGGGGGACCAAAATCTCATCATTTCCAGTTTTCGTCACACCCTACCAACACACCAAGTATGAAACCAATCCATCCAGGCGTTCTTGAGTTATCTTGTTGACCAACAGACAGACGGACGGACGGACGGACGGACGGACAGATAAACGCAACTGAAAATATAACCTCCATGACACATTTCATGGAGGTAACAAAAGTAGTACCAAACATTTCAGTAGGGTCTGGAAACCCCAGCACAGGGAGTGTGTATAGGCCAGAATGGCCAGCAGGACAAGGGTTAAAATGTCAGAGGATTCATAAATTAGATTAGTGTGGCCTTGGGAATCATCATTACGTTAATAATTGTCTTATAATAATCCATAAATTTTCTGACCGGGAAGGAAGACTTGGGGAATGTCCCTGGAGAGTTTGTGGACAGGGAGAGAACCATGATCGTAAAGAATCTATAACAGTATAGAATCTGATATTAATACTGTGCGCACTGTATTTCAACCCAAATTGCTAAAATAATCTATTTGCAAAATTGTGCCTGAAGGCTAATGTGAAAGGTATGCGAATAGGTAAAAATGTCTAGTCTATACACCTGATGTTTCTATGTACTGAGGGATTTGACTTGTTCCTGGAGGCAGTGGCTAATGAATAGTCCCCCGTTTCAATGATACTAAGTGGGTTCTGTAGATCCCTCTGAAATGTTATACTGATTAGTAATGTATACACATGCACATATTTGATATTTTAATTCTTACTTTCCTGTTTGTAATTAATTGAGTGCAATGCCATTTTGTACATATTCAACATATTTCGCGTAACATATTGTGACATGCCAGTCAATATCAATGAAACAGAACTGAAAAATCTGACAAGATTTTTCTCTTGGGGTGTCTGTTAGATGGAAAACACACACTTAAGCGACACGAATTTTGTTACTTTGTTATTGGATTAACCTTATAGAAATCTGACAATGAAGAAATTTAGTCTAAGTAGATGTAGAGAAATGAAAATTGAAGCAACCTACATCACCCAAAAGCATCCAAAGTAAGACTTCAAAATTTCAGAGATCACCACATTGTTTCAGCTACACAATGAAGAAATCATCAGCAGTTTCAGCACTGATGTGTAAATTACAGCTGATAGTTTATCCTTGAGTAGATGATACAGCATGCTCCCAGGGGGGCTGGTGATTCTGTTAGCCTTGATATTACAGCTAGGGCTCAAAATACTGGGTGCATGTACACTTTTATTAGTAATGTGCACCTCATTTTTTTTACCATTGGTGCACTGAAACACCTACTAGTAGATATTTGTATATAATTGCCAATTTGATTTCTTGGTTCTTGGATTCAGCACTTGGTGATTTGTAAAAGACAAAACAATTATTATAGATAACATAATATACCATTCAGGATAATCAAGGACGTTCAACGTCCTTGGGATAATCAATCTTAAAAAAGTCATGTGTTGGCACCAACATTTGATGAAGAAAGCCCCAACTGTTTTCCATATTGTTGCATTCATCAAATGAATGTACCGGTAATCAAAGTGTATGATAAAAAATTTGAAAATTTATTTTTTGAAACGTCAATCACTTTCATTGGTGTGTTGTCTTTGTGGCTCCTATGGCAGTATTAGGGTACAGAGACCGTTTTATTTTCACCTTCCTGCTTAATTTTCCTGTAAAAATACCAGACCCAAGAAACTAAGATGGTGTGGCCTTCGTGGCAGAGGCAGGCAATTACATTTTCCAGGCTGTCACTGATGTTGAGCGATAAATAAAACCATGTAAAAGCCAAGGCACTATTACGAAGCCGATGATTATGCTCCATTGCAGGTAATCTACATCCTCTAGAAAGAAAATAACTACAGGTAACTACGAGAAGGGTATTATCCAATATATCAGTCTTCAAACACATCATTAGTGATCTCCATCTCTACACTTCCAATGTTTACTTATACAAATAATTGCTATAATCATTGGAAATTTCCATCTTTTGTGCACAATAAGATTGAATCAATGCCTGCCGTACTTCCAAAAGAGCCTTTCATATATTCATTTGAATATTGATACACAGCCTATCTATGTTGAATAAGCCATATTAACTGGACCAGGTACATTCATGGTTCTATATATGATTTTGCTGTACAATGTCTTCCATAATTATGACAATAACATATCATGGGCTCCCTTGGAAATCAGTCCTATTCAGTTGTAGGACTACCGATATGTAGCCAATATTAATAAATAAATAAATAAAACGAAATGCACAGTGTAATACACATTGCTGTGTATTTTTTTACTCTGCTTGTTATTGTTATCTATTGTTTGTCATGATGACAAAATCTAACAAAGTGGTACCAATGTAGCAGAAATTCTCTATGAGGTCTATTATCCATCCATAACATGGATGTGCAATGTTAGAAATATGATCTCCATCATTTACAATAAAATAATCAAAATCTACTAACGAAATTGTTCCCTAAACCTTTCACAATAGTCCTAAAGTTGCCAGGATCCCCCATGTGGACCCTCAATCATCAGAAGATAAACATCTCTTTCTACAGCTTGATTTACGAGATTTGGCAACTGCTGCAACACAGCGTGGACTGCCCATAGCCATCTGATCAGCGGCTGACAATCGGATTATTTCCTGGCCATAACCATACACCATGATGATTTCTCAAAGGATGCCCCAGGCCAGAGCTGATTCTTGACAAAAAAGGCCAGTCACCTGGTAGGATGTACAGTCAAAACTGCCCATGGCAAGAAGACCGATAAAAATCTGGTCTTTGTGGACAGGTGGTCACAATAGACACGATACTTAATTCTAGTGTCAAATAGAATATAATGGGAAAAATTATCTAAGGGACAACCAAAAAGAAGTAAATTAAAGACAGGACCTTTCTTGAGCCCTTGACCTAACTTCCTCTCAGTATCCCTACCTGCCTAGCACATGCATGGAAATAACAACATAAACACAGACAAATACACAGACACACCAAAAACAAAACCTCCATATACATGTAGGGAGGTATAAAATTAAGGCAGGTCACCCTGACCTTGTGTCCAATGCAGGGAATCCCCTGCCACATGCAAAAAATGGCAATGATTGATTTGACCCAATTTTTTCTGTCTGCCCAAAATGCTGCAGACAAGGTCAGATGAGCTTTTGCAGCCTTGTTGAAATCTTGTGGTTACATCACGTCATCATGCAATCTCTACCCATGCAGATGACTTGGTAATGTCATCCTTGGTATAATTACCCAAGGAGCAGTGATTCACACTGATGCATGTATGCCTGACTAGCATTGTCTTATTCACAAGTGGTGGGACCTTACAAATGCATAGCATTATTATTATTTTTAATTCATCAGGCAAAAATGCAGAACAGAATTTGGAGCGATATATTATGTGCATAATTCAAATGACATTAAACAACATCATAGTTCAACAGTCTGTTTCTCCAAATTAAAAGTTAAAAGACCCTACATTTCCCCAAAACTGAAATATGCCTGTAGTTATTTACAAATTTATGTCTGCAATAGAGTTTAATCCAGAATATCTTGAAACTGCAAGGAAGCTATATGTATATAAAAAATAATAAAAAGAAAAATAGAAAAAAGTATTTGCAAATCTAAAAAGGGAGAATTATCATGCTCTTAACAGCAAGTATATACAAACTTATCCTGCAATGTTAGGGACAGTTGAGGAAGGTTGTGGTGTTCAAATTTTTAAAACAAAGTGCAAAAAAAAAGATATACCAAACAATAAACTGAAAGTAATGGCATATCCAAAAGCAAGACAAAAACTGGCAAGAAATCAAAGATTTCACACCTCTGTGAAGTATTTAGGGTTGTGGCTGTATTCAAATAACAGCAAACAGACAAACACACCAAAAACAAAACCTAGTACACAAAATGTTACCTTGTTCTGCTATTTTCATACCCCCCACTCCCTGCATGCTTATTGGCTTGTCCCCTAATGTATGGAGTTATTCTGTTTCAAAACTGCACCCCAAAAGACAATAAACCTCATTAAGGTGTAGATTTATGTACGTCATGTCAGATGCTGTAAGATATCAATTATTGCCATGTAAATAGGGCAACAGACTGTGTGTGTGGTATTACCACCAGGCTAGACAGATTACTCTACATACTTAATTCTTCTTTCTTTCCTTTAATACATACAGTGAATTTTTCTTACTACACTGCTTTCTACAAAACCAGTTTTTTCTGTTTAAAATGATGAAACAATGTTGTTTATTTTTGTGTGATAGGACCAATTGTTTTTGACAGATAGACTTATAAATGGCTTGAGGTCTGCCCTATGCACACACCAGGGGGCAGGGGTAAGCATGACAGGGTGGCTCTCAGCCAATGAGAGCTGCCGCCACAGACAAGGGTCACAGCTCTGTTGCTCAATGTCATACTATGGCAAACAACGAACTGAGTGTTTTTCAACGCATGTAAATAAGAATTTGTTCTGTTTATGTCACGCAGGCAGAGGCTGATTTGTATTTAGAGTCTCTGAGCAGTTGAAAGTGATGTGATCTGGAATGAACCTGAACCCAGAGATAAGAGAAGCTGCCAGGACTTAACTAGGATGCCAAGTATCCTTTTAAAAATCCAATTTTTGGAAACGTTGGGGCTGTCCTATGTTGCTAACATTGGCACATGGTATTGATCCTAGAAACTGAAACTCTTTGCATTATAGGACCATAATATGCAGATTTCATTTCTTTATCAAGGTACCTTGTTTGTTAGTGAGCATGTTGTGCCTAAAATAACACTAGAAACTAAATCTCTGAATAATAACATGCATCCCCTTGTGTGCATGCAGTTTTTGTGGTCTGTGGAAGTCAGAATTCATCTATTCATGAACCCCCTAAAACTACTCAGCTCCCTGCAATAAAGCTGTTAAACTTCATGACCCCTTCAACTTCACTAATCCGCCAGCCTGCGTATTGGCCTTCTAATGTACAGATCAATAATATATAACAATAGCCAATAAATCAATATTTCTGGGGCATTAACAGTCCCTAAGACATGAAAATTTTAAGACATTTTTGATGGCCGTGACCAAGATGATCAGGAATCGATACATGATTCCTGTCCAGTTTTCCTGACCAGCAGGCCAGCACAATGGCCGGTCCTCGATTTTACCAAATACAAGCGTCCTCCTATAAGTATAAGTGTACAAGAAACTTCATGGGGCTCAATGCCACCGGCAGATTTGAATATGTATTTAGATGTGATAGTAATCATAATGAAAAATTAGGTTAATACATAAAATATTGCTTTGTTATTAGAAAAATGACTAAAACCCACAATAAGCCCCAACCTGATAGAAACAAGATATTACAGATTTGATTCATATATATTTCATATGTTGGCCCCTAAACTGTTGAGTAACTAATTTAAAAATCTTAAGGTTTTTTTTCTATTTTGCAGTTTGAAGTTGACTTTACGAAAGTCGCTGTCATGTTTAGATAGACCAATACCTTGATGTATCTCTTAATCGTTACCTAAGTTGAATACACCAGAACAACAAAAGTATACCAGCAATAGATGATACCAAGGAGGTTTAAAAGAGATCCTCCTTGATAAAACAAAGGATTATACAAGACTTTTTACATACTGAGACTTGCATATTGCTAATGCCATGCTGATGCCATTTCCTTGCCTTATCATTTTGTTTATTTTGGTGTTCTGTTCCTGGTATCTCACACCGTGCCTGTGGTTTTGACAGCCAGCCAGCTTGTGACTCAGCATTAGAAACAAATGGTCGACAATGTTTTGAGCATGTAGTTCTAGGAATTTGTGAAAAATTTGTTCATTGCTTAGAATTTACAGTCACTATGAACAGGGATTTAAAAGACTTTTAAAAGTATTGTATAATCTTTGTTTCAAAATGTCAGAGAGATGAGATATTTTGTTGGCATAGCCTGGAGAGAGGATTCCAATGTTTGCTTTTTGCAGAGAGAGAATACCCAAAGACTTCATGAGATTTTTGGTTGCTTTCCCATCACAAAATGTCGAAGAAAAATGAAATTCTGTCGGCATGGCCTAGAGGGAGGATTTCCTTCATCCTTGAATAGTGTGTGAACAACCCTTCCCCCAAACACAGGCTCACCACCAGCCTTTGGTGTGGGCTACCATAACATCCGAGCTGACGTCCCAATCCTCAGGCCTACACCGCAATCAGGCTCAGACTGCCGAACGCATTTAGAAAAGGCGCTGAAGAAATAAACTATGGGAGACCAACTAATAATGCAGAATTAAGGCAGGGATACTGCCCCGCCAATTGGATCGGCGCTACTGCAGTCGGCTTAATAATGCCAGAGTGCCGACCCTTTTACTCATCGTGATCGGGACAAAAGATACCTGGGTAATTGTCTGCTAGAATTACGACGCAGCACCGAGATACGATCAACCCTGCTGCAGGTACAGGCCCTGGCTTGTAACATCAAATTGACAATAAATAGTCCCGGACAGATTGATATAATTACATAACGGTTCGCATCTGAGCATTACAGATCCCATTATACTCCCGTCATATGACTCCGCTGTGTAAAGGGCCTCCCTACATACAAGTCGACAATTTCATTATCCGGAGTTCAGTGTCGGGAGCATGTGAAAGAGCAGAGATGCCTGTCTGATTACACAGAAAGCACGCAGGCCCTAACAAGCCAACGTTTTAAAAACAACTCCCCAACACTAGGCGGTAAAGAACAATGGTTACGAAAGACTCTAACACCTGAAATCAAAGAGCCCATGTACATGTTCTGTTCCACTGTGTCCCAAGAGCCAACCAACCATGTTACAGTACATGATCCTTTCAGGTAATTAGGACTTGTTCCTTATAATACAGACTATACCTATTCTAGTACACTGTCCTACTCCTGTCATGGCCAACTGTTACTTGCAATTAACCTCCAATGCTCCATTGTATTTACTTTCAAGTAAACATGTTTATTACCTGGCTGCTTATGTGCATTTACAACAATTACATGTACAAGTCAAAAATATGCCCCCTGCTGCACCAAGAGCATCCTCATTAAATTTTTTTATTTTTCAAAAACACCTTCCCACAACCCCCCTAAAAGAAGACTGAAATGATACTAGATAGCGAAAAAAAGAGCCTGGAGAGGATGACATGGACCTGATACTACATTAGATTCTACCCTTTTCATTTGCAATTTATCTTCAAGAATGTGAGCAACAACGAAATAAATTTGTATGACTTAAATTATCAATTAGCTTGCCTTGTGACAGATTTGTGGGACAAGAAGCATCCTAGCAAGCCACATTTTAAAAACACCCCCCCCCCAATAAAAACCGTACGTATTAGGCAAGTCCAATTGTTCTTACCTTTAACAGATTTGTTGGGAGGGGGACAGTCCATGATGGTGTTCCAGGGGGGATCGCCCTGCCCGGAGAAGTCCCTCATCTTCAGGTAACTGATGGTGAGTCGGATGATGGAGGCCTTGTCCAGCTGGCTGGTGATCGCCGCCGGCAACGGCAGCATCTTGGCCAGCTCGTAAAACTCGTAGTTCTCCTTTCCCCGTCGGTTTCTTGCGGCATCCCTTGACTTCTCCTTGCGCAGCGCCAGCACACTGGAGGAACAGACAACGGGAGAATGCAACATGTTGGAGCAGCCTGTACATAACCAACGTCTGGGCAGACTGTGATAACATTCAACCCACAGGCTACACTTGACCCCCGGGCCTCCCCGCTCCCTCATTTACATGTCAAACGAGACTTAATCAACTCGACTCAGCCACGGCCACGTTTGTGAAAGGTTCTGTGCTGACAGAGGCAGTGAGGGGAGGATTTACATCCGAAATGGGAAAGATCACTTCATAATTACCACCTTGGAAAATAAGCCCTGCTAAGGTCTGGTAGTCCTTACCCTTGGCTTTACATCGTAACAGTGTGCTGCTGGGAAATTGAATGGCTGCACCTCATCCTTTATTTTTCCGAACCTCGCCAAAGTTGACAGGCCGATGAACATGTCAAGAAGGAGATTGATGTGACATGCTGCTACCTTCCAAGATAATCAAATATTTCTGATACCACTGGCAGCGCAGATTAAAACGCAGTGGGACAACACACACACCACCGCCTGTCTGTCTGGCGTGGGCATGTTACCACATCGGGCTCCACAACAAACCTTGTTGTGCAGAGAAATTTGTTCATGCATTGCCACACCAATGCATTTTCTCAGTTCTCCAATATTGGGACATTTTAGGAAGAGGACAAAACAGGGAACTATTAAGAGTAAACCTTAAATCTGGTTAGATTTGGATTTTTAGTATTATATGTCACCAATACATGTACTATGTATACTTTATTCCTACTTTTGTATTGGTATGTTCTTGGCACAATAGGACATGAGTAGTATTACAACAAAGTATATGCTACATTCACTCCCTGAAACTGTATGCACCAGGGTACAAATATTCCGTTCAAACTCTGTTTTCAAGATGTTTGACAATTCAGCATAATATTCGTAAATCTGTACGTAAACCAACGAATCAACTAGGTGTAGCCTAACCATTTGTGCAGAAAGACAGCAGGTGACTTGGTGCAAGTTGGCTGCCCCCATGTCTGTGTACAAACAACTGCCTAACATTTGCAAGTTGCCCTCTCCGAGAGAGAGGTGTCCCGACTGATTGGGATATAAAGGGGGCTTAAGGAGGCAGCATAAACCTACAGCTACACACACAGTCCTATAGGGGAACCCAGGACTAAATCAATCCATTTGTACTAAAAACAGCCCCTTTCATCACCTATTTGGGGAATATACATTGTATAGCCAAGTTGAAAATGCAAATGATGTCTATACTGCCCTCCCACCCCTATTGCTGTTGTTTAAAAAGGGTTGGGGAGCAGCATAGATACAGGAATTTGATTCTCAACAGGGAGCATGATTAAAGCAATTATTTTCCCACTGCAAATGTAGGGCCCCCTTCAGGTCACGTTGAGCCTCAGGCAGTCACTAATTACTCGGCAATTTCATAACTGCATGCCTGTAGCTGTCTCAGAATTAAAGCAGCAAAAAGGTAGATAAGTATGTCATGATTTTGCAACATCTAGACAGATCACATATATTTCCTGTTTTTTCCCAGGAAAAGTATATCTAGATGTCAAATTCAAAATTAGAAAAGTATGCCTTGAAATGATATCAATTTTAGACCTATTAATTCTGCTGTAGAATGGTATGAAATTTATTGCCCTCTGCAGCTTTAAAATGTCTGCACTGACAACGATAAAACGGGTTTGCATGAGAGTCAAGGAAACCTGCACGTCGAGCGAGCGCAATCACCAACCCCAGGCCACTGATGCTAATGGAAAATCTTTAAACATTTTACGTTTTTATGGAACGTGTCATTTTTGCAATAAATGCCCTGTTACCTAAGAGCCCTGAATTACCTTCCAGGAGGATTTCATGAAAGATTACGACATGAAATGAACCTAGTCAGTCAGAACGCTTGCATGCTTCCTATAATCGTAAAAAACGTAAATGTTTGTGCGACAGTTATTTGATCGTGATTCCTGAAAGATGGTACTTGGTAATCATCTTGTTGGGGGGAGGGGGGATAAACTTTGTTACTGACCTTGGGGGCACTCCTATGTTCCAACACACCTATGTTCTTATGCTCCTATCCTCCAACAACCCTACATTCCCACATTGGGTTAGGGTTGTTGGAACGTAGTGTTACCAATGGACTTTAGAACATACCAGTGATGTTAGCATTAATTTTATCACCAACTCTGTTCTGTTTACAGACAGGGCAAAACAGAAACCAAAATATTAAAGATTCTTTATTACAAATAACAATGACAAAAGATAAGCTCTGAAATAGATGTAGATGTATGAATAAAGTCAAGGCCATGCACATAACGTTATGTATTAAATTTGTGTGAAAAAGTTTTCATAGTGCAGTCTTGAATAAAGTACACGTATTGGTAAACCAGGGCCAAACACGAGAAACAAAATAGCATGCAGATTAAGATTTTGCAAGTAAGCCAATAAAAAAAATAACAACTTGAACTGAAGCAGCCCTGATTTATTAGTTTACACCGCTTATTTTCAGGTCATCAGTCACAAAACCTCCTGCTCTAACATGAATGACACAGGTAACAGTGTCACGTTACAAATGACAGTAAAGAGAACAAACCAACCATAAATGTCACAAAGGGTGCTCCAATAAATAAATGATACACAAAGAAACTATGATAAAGACACTCCAGGACCTGTAACATTAACCATGCCAGAGCAAAATACAAAAGAACAGGAAAATTGAAGATTAAAAAATAATACTCAGTATCGCCACTGCTCACCAAAAGCAGGTAAGGCTTTGTGTTCAACAGAAGTCTGCAACATTCTCTGGGTGACCTTGAAAAAAAGGTTAGGTCATCCATGTTGTTGTGCTGTCATGGCAGGTATGTCAGTGTCACCACATGACTGTGTGCAGTTATCTACCAGTGCTGTAGTGAGAGAATTTATCGTCATTGTAACATAAATGCATGTTATGCCAAACTTTCTCCTTTCTTGTGAGCCTTAGGAGAAAGCATTTTATAGTGGATTAAAGTTTTCCTATTAAGGCCTCTGTTTACATCTCAAAACACTGTTCTTCTCCCCAATGTGGACTACAGACAAGGAGACTGCTAAGTAGTACTGTCTTGCTTTATCTTCTTCCAAAGAACTGACTCCTGTGACCCCAGATGGGGACAATGCCCTCCTAACCTCTTTTCCTTCCTCTGGGATTCCTTCAAGCAAGTCTGGAAAGACCTCCCTGTCTAAGACATGTCTAAGGACCTCCTGCACATGACATAAGCCAGATGTAAGGCATTACCAAAAGGCAACCACAAGCTGGCCTGTCTGACACCAGCCAGCTTCTGGACAAGGTCTATAGGCACTTGGTCAACCACAAATTACACAAGTTTGTATCCTCAATATGTCAACAAGGCACCTGTCCTCTTAGGGAGACACACCTGTCTTCTCAGGTGACACTGCCAAGGCACAAACAGACCTATTAAATACATTAAGAGATGGATCCTTCCTCCAAGTGTCTTCATTTTAAGGCAACACATTTGCAACACTTCCAAAAATTAATCTATTTTTTGTTGGGTATCATATTTCATGATGATGCTGATTGGTAGATCAACATAAAAGTACACTGTCAGAGGGAAAGTCTGTGAAATGGTACACTTAGCTGCAAGGCATTAAACATGAGTCAGATAGTTTTCCTCCCAGCCCTCGTGTTTATTCGTCCCATTCCTTTCGCCTCAATTATACTTGACACCCAAGGACACAGGTTAGTGTAGTGACACTGTTTGGTGGTCAGGTGATACTGTTAAGAATATAGACAATTACAGTGCCTTGATGGCACAGACACACTTGCTCACCTACTTTAATCTTCTTATTCAAGATAACAACTTACAAAACTACAATGTCAACTCAACTGTCTGTCTCAGGTGCCCAGATCAGGTACAGACTTGCAATGTCTTGAGGGCACAGACAGCCTTGAGGGCACAGACAGATGTGTCATTAGTGGACTCACCTGCCCTTACTTGTCATACTTTAGCCTGAGGTAAGGACACCTTTGTTTATAATCATAGGTCTTTCAACCCAGTCTTTAGCACAATTTCCTTCCTGAACCTCTTTGAAGTAGATTATTTCCTACTGAGGTTTGTACTTTTTTTTTAAATCTGTACTTTTCTGAGGTACTGAAATAAAGTGTTCATACCCTTCCTGGGTAAGACTGACCTATTGACCTACATATGTGCAAGTGTCCATGGGATATTGTGCCTACATCAGTCTTGTTTACAAGTAAACACAGAAAGCCTGGGCTGTCATTTTATCACCTGGAGTGGGCATGTAAAACAGTAAATGGTGTGTAAGGCAAACAATTGGGCATTAACAGTATTTGTGTTTATCTAAGCACAACAAAGAACCGTTCAAGCAGTGCCAAGACATAGACTACACTCTTTGTGGTGTCAGATACAATCATATGTCATAATTGGCTGTGGAGGAATGCATTCATGCCTTTATACTTTTTCTCACTTATCTTAGCTTGCTCAAATTATCTTTCTGCACATTTGAACAAGACAGCAACCTATCAATGTAATCATGTGTGTTTGACAATATGCCTGATATTTGGAATTAACCACATTTGCATGGCTGTCAGGTGTGCCAGTTTGAAATTCTGAGCTCACCGAATAGACAAGAGATAGCCTGGTAATGCCGCCATTGTAAAGTCATGATATTCAAGTTTAATTAAGGTTGTTCTACCAAGTCTCACAAGCATAGATCCATAACCCCTCGTCTTTAAAGCAATGTGTCAAAGGCACAGGTCTAATTGAGGGGAAGACCAGGGCTCTCCAAATGCAGGTCCCACCCCTCCCAGGGAAGAACCAACCCAAGCTAACTTTCCATTGCAAATGTAGCAAAAGCGTAGCAATTCCTCTGCAGGTGTGCCAGTGTGGCAGCCTGGGGTGCACCCCTGTAACGTTCGCTACATTGTGGCTGGGGATTGTTGCCTGTTGTGATAAATGCCGCCATGTTTGGCCCGCCTGCGTGGTGTATGTGTCTGTGTGTGTAGTCACGTGACCTTCGGAGTGCTGGCAGCTTGCCCACTACACCACAATGTTGAACAGTTCTCGGCCCCCCCTAGATTATAGCAGGCAAAGAAAGCAGTGAAATTTCACAAAGCAAAGTACTCCCCATGTGAGAAATTTTCTCTGGGGAGAACTTAGATCTTAGCTCCTCCAACAGAAACTTTTGTCAGCGTCCGAGTATAGTACAGTGTGGTCCCCAGCGACACCAGGGTCAAAGATATGTATGGGTAGTGAAGATGTCACACTGCCAGGCATCCAATAATGCAAAGTAGACACCATAACCTTTATGCGAGACCCTGCTCCATACTTATAAAGACCTTTGGGCCAACACTGATGCATGTTTATCACCTATGTAGGGTGTATGTAGGGTGTGGAAGGATTGACCGAAAGGATCATAGGATAGAAGTGGGAAAGGAAACAATACGACCCCAAGTGTAGAAACACACCCCCACCGTTCTCAGGACAATAGTTGAGCTATTTGTCGGGATATCTCGCAAAATGTCACAGTAGACGTTGCGTTGGCCTGGCTCCAGTGGGGGACACACGGCCAAATGTCACTGTTTCTCGACGGAAGATTGACATCTGTGACAATATTTAGGCGGCTGTGACCCTCGTGTTAAGGCAGACATGACGTAATCTCTCTCACATCTTGCGGACCGGCCTGTTAGAGCAAAGTAGTTTTGAACACTAAACCTCCTGTGGAACCTCCTGCCCGCCACACACACAGATTGACGGCGTTTTAATGCGGCTGAAAACGCTGTTGAGACTGCACCTTTCGCAGCAGAGAGGTCACCACTCTGAATTACTAACCAACATGGTGGACGTGTGAACTAACAAATGTATAGCGCCGTGACCCCCAATGTGTGTGTGCACACTGCTAACTGCGCTACATCCCCAAGATCAAAGACACGGCAGTGGCCGTGGCCGGGGGACTATTTTGGGGAAGGGAAAACCTTAGCTAGACACCAGAGTCAGCAGGTCGGGGTGGCTTGTAAGGCGTGTTGAGTAAGCTGACGAGGACGTCTACAACGCCCTTAAAATGCACCGCAAGCCAAACTAGTTAACATGGCGGACAAATGTGGACGATTTCGGAAAATGGGCCCAGAAGCCTTGCCCATCCTGGGCTCAAGACCCCAAAACCCCATCAATATTTCATAGCCGCTGCCTTTTTACCAAATCTTCAGGATAAATGCATTCCATAGAAAGCTTTCCCTCGTTCTGATGCAGACGTCGGGAAGAGAATTCGTGAGTAAGTCCCCTCGAAGGATGCTTGAACCCGAAGCATATTGTGTTGACCTCCCCTGCAATTTTTAACCTGAAGAGATGGCGGCGGCCTGACGTAGTTTGTAATAATACATCGCCGGCACGATAAAAGGGAATTACACCATCTCTATCCGGACAACTCTTGCCTAAAGTTGCCATCGATTCAACACTACAGCGGCTTAATGGGACTTTGAACTCCGGGGCAGGGCAGGCAAGAGCATACAGCAAGCTTGCGTCCCAGACATGCTCTAATATTTATGACGCTTTCTTCTTTATGATACTAATGTTGCAGGTATTGAGGCAGGCACATAGAGATTTAGTGCAGACTGGGGTCGCTACCAGCCCCTAGCTGCAATTGTCTGTGTGCTGGAGAGGGGCTCGGCTGAGCTCGGACTCCTGACGAGATGGAACCTAAGGGGCCGTAAACCTCCATGTTTTTGCCACTTAGTAGGGAAATGGATGGAGGCCCGCTTTTGAAGGAGAACATAACAATGCGCTTCGAAGCAAAGGGGTTAGAGAGAGATCGAACCAGGGTTCAAAATAATTTTTCAGCAACGAATGAACGTTACAGTAGGCAACCTGGTCAAAAATTTGGGTTGCCTACTGCAATTGTTGGTTGGCTACTGCAATTGTCACATTCTGCATCCCAAAATAATTGATATTACATATGTTATCTATCAGATAGATTAACATATGTTGGGGGATATCATTCAGGTTTTACAATGCTGTAAAATGTATGATATGTAATGACCATCTACGTTTTAAGACAGATTTGAAGTTGCTAAATACAAGGTGCCTTAGCTAACATTGAATAAATGCAATGTTTCCTCAATTCTTACAATAGTTATATTAGAAATAAAGGAACAGACCATGTTTTGTAATGGAAAGTTTGCTTAGCGCCATTAGAAATATGAATTTGTCTATGGTGGATAAGATAGAGGATTGAAAAAATTTGGTTGCTCAAGAATACTGGATATCTTCCCTGGTGAGATTTTCCACTCTGACTCAAAACGCTGCCCCTCCCCATTCCCTGTTGGTTTGTCCTGATGTTTTGCAGCCGTAAAACACTGTGGAAACCAGACCGCTGCCGTCAGCCAGAGTGGTGGCCAGTCCCAGCCCATAATCGTGCATCAGAAACTTGCTGCTCCCTGGGTCGAACAGGTGCATAAAGTTGATAATATTTCATTAGATATAAAGTGGCCAGGCTTGAAAAGGGCCTGGTGCAGAGGTGACCCCCAGGACATCCTAGCGTGGCCAATGACGGGATGATTGGAAGCCAACTACAACGGCCACGGCTCTGAATGGGTCGGCGAGTCAACCTGGGGGGAAATCAAACGTGCCTGCACTGCTTTCCAATAAAATCGCCACCCTCCGAATATTGCTGGGCAACTTTTGTAATAACCCAAGTCTGTCAGATTTTTCCCTCCCCAATTCCACAACCAAGCTACAACTAAGGTTGGGTAACAAATGTATCAGAAAGGAAGCAAAAAAGCAACCTAAAAAGATATGTTTTTGCATGACTGCACTCTGAATACTCCCCTCTCCACTTCCACAACTGTTTGACTGCACAAGCTAGACACAATTTTACAAATATTTTAAGGTGTGCTAAGAAAAATTGGATATATCAGAAACAATCAGAAACATAGAAAATGTTCCCCTCCCTAGTTCTGTGGCTAGTGGTCGGCACAAGCTAGACACAAATGGGTTATGAAATACATGTGACTGTAATCAGAAAGGAAACATACAAAATGCTTTTGCATTGCTCTGAATTTTCCCCTGCCCAGAACAAGCCTATTTTAAGAAATACAAGAAAACTTCTGCATTGTCACGCTCTGAATATTGACAACTTTTGTAATAACCCAAGTCTGTCAGACACAGCCCCTCCCTCCCCAGCACAAGAACCAACTGTGACTGCAGACGTTAGAGTAGAAAATCTGTAATGGTGAGGCATTGTTCGTTGTGTTCTGTCTTACTCTTAGGCCTGAGTTTGAAACAAAAACTGAAAAAGCAACCTAGGAAAGGTTTCGTCGACAGACAGAAATTATATCTTGCTCTCAGTAATGTTGCCTTTCAAGTTAGCAGACTCTCAAAATGAATTTTCATCCAGATTGCCGTGTGCAGGCTCCCTTGATGTCGCAAAGATTTCTTCTTCTTTTTTTTAAAACTTGTGTAGCAAATCTATATATCATGACCAAAAAAGTCACTATGGAATTTAGACAAAGGGACAAGGCTCTTACTGATTTGATACTAATTCTGTGCAAGAATGTCCTGGAGTGTTTCTTCAATTCAAACTGATCGTTTCCCTCTCTGATTTTGTAGAATTAAGTCCATTCTTCCATCTATTCATGGAGATATGCATATAATCTAGACAAGGGATATATAAAATTATAATCAGCAACCTACATCAACTACATAACTGCTGTCTTGTCAAGATACACATCTTTTGACAGTTTTATGAGAAATAATCCAAACAGCAAACTAATTTGCTCCAGAATATATGGTTTGAATAGGTACACTAAAAACATAGTAAGGTAGTATTCCAAGAATGCATTATATACTTCATACTTTGAACACATGAAATATCACTGCACTTTCATGTTGATGCAATGAAATGCCAAGAATAACAAAAGCATGCAAACATGACTGAATTCTAAAATATTCTAAAACTGTTTGTTCAAATTCCAAAACTGCCTACATATACATTTGTACCATTGTGACACATCACATTCAAAAGGTGTGGAAGAGTTACACTTACAGGTTGCTTCCCCTTAATGATACACTTGGGGCATTAAGTTAACTTTTAAGGACATTTTGGTCCTGCCTTACTTAATACTTGTGATCATGAAAAAGGATAAGTAATAGGCTGGAACATCCTTACTTATGAAGCTATCTCACTGGCACATTCATTTGTTGTAGGTGTATAATTCTCTGTTGAATTTGTATTTTCTGTGAATATGGGCCATTGTTAATCAAAATAGATACTTTTCAAAACAGTTAACATAGTCACAAGTTTCCTAACATACAGTAAAAATACACTAAAATACCAAAGATTTGTCCTAACCATTGTGCATGTCACAATTTTAAAAGACCAATTTTTTGTACATTAATAATGTCACATAAAACATGAAAACTTTCAATGTTTATGGAGGAAGCTTTGAGAAAAACTGCTATTTCCCAGGCAATATTTAAGATTGAACTGTGAATATGTGGCTTCCACCATGCAAATTCTACTATGAAAGTGTTGCACATTAATAACTTTCATATCATTTTCTTGGAGTTTAAAAAAACAGTTAAACAATTATTCAAATGGTGGTAGGAGTACCCATCAAATGTAGATATCTGTAAACTTAAGTTTCTCTGTCTATTAATAATTTTGAACAATTTTGCTCAGAGGAAGCTTCTGTAATGAATGAATGAATGAAAGACTTATGTACATTCATGCCACCAAGGACTAGGTACAGGTGTCTATCCTATAATTGATTAACACATAATATAAGGACACATTCTCTTTGACATACTGGGGAGGGCAGGGGAAGGGTAGGGTCGTTAGAAACTCATTGTGATCCGACGGGAAGCGGTAAATGTTGGGCAAATAAATGCAAATGCTCACACATTGAATCCACCCTTCATGTCTTCAACAGCAGCTACAAATGTATATCATAGTATATGTTATAACTTGTACTTCCTATCTTTTTTGGCCAATGTACTTCATTTCAAAGCCACTACAGCAAAAATAGACACGGAAACTTTTACAAACGCCATCAAATATATAAGAATAATCAAAACTTATACAGCTAAAGATAGTGGTTATTTCAGGAAGTACAGTAGACCGCATTCAAGATGGCCGTCGTCAGCTAGGAAGAGCTCGTGCATGACCCTTCAACTGCCTGGGAGTTCCTTGACCTACTATTTCCCGGCCCTTTCTTCTAAACCATTGTCTTTGTCTCAGATTCCAGCAGAAACAAACAACCTGCTAACCAAAAACAGCCTCATTGATTCTAGTTACGTCAGGTTATGAAACCTTAACCAGTCTCGACAGACCAAAATTTTAGAAGGACGCCATCGCGCGCCGACTCGGTAACCTACTGACCAACTTTCTCCCGACCTGTAACTTACGTGCTGCTGTTTTCATGTTTGTCACTGGCCTCAGATCGAACTACTATGCCCCTAAACGACTGGCACAGGTTAAAGTGGACATAACTTACGAGTTCACACGTGCCCTGGCTGAAAATGTTGAGAAAGAGTTCTTGCAATCGGTAACGCCACTAGGCGAGAAACCGTATGAATGGAAGATTTGTGACATATGTCCTGATATTACTCTCCGAGATTTGGCTCAAATCCACTCTCTTGTAGTAATATTAACCGGCCTTGGCTTAGAAACCCAGACATAACAAGTTGTATAAAACGTTTAACAAGCTCCTGCATGATGAGGGAGACGATGATAAGCGATATTTGGAGTTTATATGACAGAAGTAATACGGTATAAGGGGAAGACCGTTGGGTGTGGCGTGTTCTGGTGTTCAACTTTGTGTAGAAAAATTGCCCGTTTATAACACGTTAACGTTATATACCGAACCTTTTACGTAAATATAAATTACAGTTAAAACATTCGCAGAATCAAAACAATAAATGGGAACTTGCATACTACATTGTAAACTTCAATGATGTTTGGAACGGGGCCCGACATGTTTTTTTGTTCTTTTTTTTATATTTCAACTCCGCCATCTCTGATATGTAGTTAACGTTAGCAGTTTCTTCACCCCTCCCTTTCCCCCTATCCAAGCCGAATGCCCTTCCCGTTCCCGACGCTACGGTAACCCGTGTTCGTCTGTAGTACCACGACCATGGGGTGGCAGAGCCGAGCTCGTCTCACGTCGCACGGGTTCGGGATATTGTGGATGATCTTCACGTGCCGTGGCCGGTCAGTAATCACGACGCCCGTCAATGAAACTGTGCTACCACGTGAAACTCGCGTCTGGCTCCTTCACTCACACACACACGGCGCGCGAAACGGCCGTCTGCGGCTGCCTCTACTCTTCATTAGTTGGAGTTTCCTTCTCTTGATAATCTTACGACAGGATTGTCGCTGAAGGGAGGCTTTGCGAAATGGATGTGTTTATTTCCCGCCTAAACTTTCTCAGCGGTGAGTTGGGGTCCATGTTAAAAAGTGAAAGGGGGGCGCATGACGTGTCCCTTTGCCGTAGCGACGGTAGTTTTGACTAGCTTTCCTGCCCGGTTACTAGTTGTTTCTCCCAATATTTTAGTTTTTCTTGGCGTGTGTGTGGTTATACTTTGGTGCCAGGCGTAATATTTTCCCATCTTTCTGCACAATTTACGCCCAATGGGGCCTGTCCTTCTGAGTTCGGTTTAACGGAAAGTGCTAATTGTTTGAAAAGCAGGTCACCCGGCGTTCTATTCCGGTCGCGCCTATTCAAGCAATGGTATGTAACACTTTCGCCCGCAGTCGACACTTTCTCCCGACTCGCTCCAACCGTGCAGAGCCTCTTCTATAATTTTCTACGGTCTCCTGTGGATTTTGGCGGCCTTTTGTGACGCCATGTTGGTGAAATTGTGTTTTATTTTCGTGGGGATGTAGTGAGAGTGTGCACCGTTCTTCAGCAAGTGGGTGCGTTTTATATAGGGAGCCGGTGGCTGGCGGGTGACAAGGAAAGTTTGGTGGCCTGTCCTCCAGTTGTCGTGCCCAGCGACACGACAGGGACATTTTGTAGTGAGGTTTGTCAGCGGGTGTAGGAGGAAAGGAAGGAAAGGTAGAAGAAGAAGAACCTTGCGAGCCCCTCCGTTTGAGCACACATAATTAAAGCGGGAGGTACTATATTCTTACCGTGCATTCCTAGTCTCCCAGTCCAGGCCTTCCTCCTTCGCCCTATGGGACGGCGGGGGCAGCAGGGAAGAAGAGAGAAGAGGGTCAGAATCCTGGCAGCTGCTCGGGCTCAGCATGCCGACCGAGCCCGTAGCAGAGCACGGTTTCTGCGGGCGAACAGGACTGGTGGGCCGGGGTGGGAAGATAACAGACGCCGTGCTCCGGTACCGGCAAGAGCTAGTAGCCGGGCCGCCTGCAACGATCATAACACACACTCTCTAACAACACGGGTAGGACGGACGGGGGGATAGGGAATTTGCATACAGTCTGAGCGCCTTACCTCGCTTTGGTGGGCTTTTTTGTAGGGGGCATTTTCAGGGCGCACGGCCTGGCGAGTGACTCACGGAGCAAACCACGGAGGAGGCGAGAACGTCCCCGCTACGATGCCGCATGCTTCATGGTGGTGGCTTGGTGGGGGAACAGGGGATTTTTGGATTATCCGTTCGCGTCGCTCTCTCCGGCGGTGTAGTACAGCGAGACGAACAGAATTGATCAACATATGCATGAAGGCGGCGAGTAAACAGTGGCGGGATTGGGTGCTGGTGATGTCAGGCGGGCCTCTATTGGCCCCGGTCGTGCTAGAGAAAGAAGGTGAGGGGTCCCGGGGCCGGGCAGGGTTGCAACGGCTTCTTCTCCCAGACGGAAGCCAGACGGGCTCAAATCCGCTCGGACTCGCGAGCCATAAAGGCCTGAATCGCAAAGCAAACAACGCATTGGTCTAGGTGCGAAAAGCGCGCTGCGTTCGGTCGCAGTTCCTTGCGCCCATTGTCAGGGTGAAAGGGCGGTTGTTTCACCGGGGTGGTTGCTACAAGAGGGGGGTGCACCGTGAGAAGGCGCTGATCGTCTACACAAGGGCCCGGCTCTGCCGTAATTATAGTATTCATTCTGAGGCGGCAAAAGACTAATCAGCGCGGAGATTTGCATGTTTTCGAGACTGTGTTCACTTTCACTTGTGCAAGCGGAGGCGGTTAGCTGTGGCGGGTTCAAAGGGGCCCGTGCATGTGTGTGTGTGCACGCTGTGTGCCCTGGGCACGACGCTGCTGCCGTTCCCGTGGCATCCGCGCGTCGGCTCCGCCAGACGTTACAGCCAGACGTTCGCGCTTATTTACAACTTGTCAAAAAATAAAGAAAAAAACTGTCAATGGAGATGCTTATCACTGTGTGAGTCCTGCACCGCCGGCCGGCGAAAGTGGTCGGTGATTGGCGGGAGCTTGTTGTCATAAATCACTGCGCGGATTAGGTCAGACAGACGTGTAAACATCGCCATACACGTTCCCTAAACGTTACCGTACGGAGGTCACCCTGTCCCCACAGTGTCCCGATCGCGCAAGACACGCAGAGAAACATTGGGGGAGGGGGGGCAGATTTCTGTGGGACCGCCTCCTCAGTTTATGACGCTTTGTTTGTCTAAGAATCACTCCTCCTGTCTAGTCGTTTTCACGCCCCATCAGCAGTTCTGATAGTTTTACAACAGGCCAGGGTGACAAAATGATCCACCGCTAGTTAGGGGGAGGAGAACTTGTTTCTGTAGCACCGCCTCCCCCCCCCCCTTCTTCACAGCAGTTCACAGCAGTATGTTGATGATCCCTTGTTTACTCAAGTAATCACTCCTTTCATGGCTATATACGCCCCATTGGCGGTTTTAAGTGTTTTACAGCGGGTCAGCGAGACAAAAATAAACCCCTTAGGAGGACAAATTAACCAGTTTCCTCTGCACCGCCTCCTCCCTTGTTTGCAAAAGTACGCTGATAATCCTTTGTTCCTTGGCGTTTTCGCACCCCATAGACGCTGAAAATTGTCTTACAGCTTCAACACGTGGAGAACGATAAACTGCACAACTTGGGAAGGAGAAAAATGTCTGTAACATCGTCTCCCTTTGATGATGTTTTTTCTAGTCAAGTAGTCTCACCTAGAAGTCCTAGCTGTTCAGCGCCAATGGGATACAAAGTCCGATCATAGTCGCAAATTTAAAAGTAGTAGGGCCTGCGCTAACGGCTACTCCTTATAGCCATACGCCACTAACATACCATGGGTACTCTTGGCGGGAGTAATTGTTTTACAGCCTCACGCCCGGCTGACACCGGCCGAGGCGTGGGCCGGAGGGAGCCCCCTGTGACCCCCACGTCCAGGTCACGCGCGGGGATCAAGCCGACCTGACCACACAGACGACCACTTCCCTTTTCACTCGGGAATTCTGACGTGACACTTCGGCACAAACTGTGACCATCATTGTTGTCCAACAAAACACCAGTGTTTTGTTTAAATGTCGAAATAGAAATAAATATGACCATCACTAAGTTTCTACCAGACTCCTTTGGTGGTTCAAAAAAGGAAACTTCCTGTGTGGTGGCAAACTTGTCTAGTTAGCGTTAGCGTCTGAGACGTTTTGATCAGTTCTAATCTTGTACATGTTTCATGTAGTCAGCCAGGCTTTGGCTGAACTTCGGTTCAAGCTCATCCTACTCATGCACTAATTCTCACCAAGCAAATGTGCAGTTCATTGTGCACGTCCGTCGTCGATCTGTAGTGTGCGCTTTGTGTGTCATTTTCGTTGTGCGATTCACTGACTTGGACGCCTCGCAAACCGTGTTCGTCATGTAGTCTCCGCCAGAATTCCCTGTGCACCGAAATAGATGCCAAAATAGGACATAACTTTTCAGTAGAGGTAGCTAACATAAGAACAATGTATTTTGTAACCTTGTTTGGGGGTTCATTATCATCGGATTCATACTTTAAACGCTTTGAATGATGTTTATCTTTCGTAATCGTAGCATGCACAGTTTAAAACGAACTAAAACCATACGGTACCTGAATTTCTTTGGAGATACACACTGGGTTCCATCCTATTTTAGTATTTAGTTTAGAGGGGCTCCATACTTATTGACTCATATTTTGTGAGGGAGCGACTGAGAGCCAGGCTAAGGTGAGGAAAACGTGCTGCATGAAAGACGCTGCGACACGAGCTTACCAAAACACCGACCCCTCAGATCTGCTTGAAGTCCGGTGAGTGGTTGTAACATTACGCTGGGCGTGTTTCCAATTCCACCATACCATGCCTTGGGAAGCGCCTAAACACGGCCTGTGTTCCTCGCGTGTTTGCGGTCACGAATCTATCCCACGCCCGAGCGCAATGCTCATGTAATATGCCGAGCAGTCGAGCTAAGCAGTTTCTGGAAACTGGGCTGATGGATATGATTGAAAGGTTGCCAACGGTAAGTGTGAGCGCTGATTGACTGGGATGGAAAAGTTCTAGTTCTGTCGAATTCTGTCTAAGTTCCTACTTTCGGACGGGGGGGGGGGGGTGACGGTCTCGTGCTTAGAGGGAGCACCAGGTGTCAAACCCTGCCCTGGCCATGTCAAAAGAACCCAACACACTTGTCGAGAATAGGCGATGTGCAGGCCTGGTGCTTGGCTATTCTTCAGCAGTGGCGAGGCCGAATTGCACGCAATACCAACCTTAGGCTAACCTTAGGCACGCTTGCTCCATTATTTTTTACTTTGACCTACAAGAAGAAGTGGTGGGCAATGTTCAGTGGAAGATAAAGCTCAATAAAGCTGCTTCAAAAAGCTGCTTCAAAAGCGGTACGGATACGTCGACTTCTGATCAAATTTTACAATGCAGAAAGCACGCCATGTCGAGCCAAGAAAACCCACAAGAAAGTTTAGCGAAACACAGAGCAGCCGTAATGCCTTAATGGGGTGTCTTATATTATATATTTCCTGAAGTCGGTCTGTAGGTGAGAAGAATATCAACTAAGGCCAATGACTGCCCGAGTAACTGTCTTGAAAAGTTTCAAGTGCACGCCGGTACAACGATATGGAGAGATAGCCGTGGTCAGTGTGAAACGTGTAGAGTGGTTTCTGAAGTTGATCCCCGGTAGCCTTAGGCTGAAGTGTTCAGAACTTTGGGCATGTGTTTACCTTATATTGTAGAACGTTTGTGACTATGGTGGCGAGTCTCGTTGGCACCTTTTTAGGCACCTTTGTAACTTCCTAACTCGATGTGCGGGGAGATCTCTGGTGCAGACTATGCCAGTTCCTCGGACAGCGTGACCGGTGCACGGCTCATTGTAAAACAATTACTCCCGCTGGGCGGCCGGTCCGGGAAGCCTCCCGTCCACACGGCGATTAGCTGAGTAAACAAGTGATAACAAGGCGCGGGGCGTCCCGGAAATCAGTTCCCCGCCCCGCGCATTACCCACGCGTCACTCCGTCGGAGGAATGACTGACAGGTGGTCAGGACGACAAGATGGGAAAGCGCAGTGGCACCGGTCTCCGGGTAGCCTAGAAGCCAGGCTATTCTCAAGGGCTACATAGGCCAGCTACTCGGCTCCAGGGTTAACAATTGCCCTATTTTCTGACGACTCGTGTGTTTTTGCATGGTCATGCTTAATCGCCACACCTCCGAAGAATCGCGTTAGAAAACGTGCAATACATGTACTAGAAAAGAGTACAAGATGTTGCAAAGACAGTTAAGAACGGAGAGAGAAACTGAGTGAGATCCCAACTGCACGGTGATAACATGCCCCTGGCCATGTCAACTTTCTGCCGGTCCGCGACATGCGAGAACTCTGAAGAAGACACACCTTGTTCCCGCGGAAACAGCGACTTGGTTGAAGCCGTGTCGGTTGACAACACCATCTGTCCACGAACAGGGGAGACTGTGACATCAAAGTACAACTTGTTCGTTTTTTATATCGTTTGAAGTTATAAGAAGACTGCTACGACACGATTCTCAGTTAAGTACACAACATACAAGCACATTTTCTCGAGTCTACCCCTGGATTCCCGTGGAAAGTGCAGGAAAGAAAAATTCCCGTGTTCTGAAGAAACTTGTGAACAAAACGCCCTGTAGCATCTGAGCATTACCTCCGTGGGTCTTTATCTTGTTTGCAATGGCTACTTTCAGAGGTAATAATACAGCCTAAATAGCGCATATTGCTAAGTCTGCCATGAAATTCTAGTTGACAATACAGTATAGCTGATTGACGTAGAATACGAGGAAAGGAAAAGGCATCCCGTCTTTGGAAGATAATGCCACAAGAGAGCTCTCTACTGACATCAAAGTGCTGCCTCTGTGGCTTTCTATCTTGTTTGAAATGACTGCTACTATTTCAGAGGTACCCACGCAACATAAATAGCGCGTTTTTTCCGGCTCTGCCGTGAAATTCCGCTTGACAATGCGGTCTGCCTGATCGACGTAGGCAATATTAGGAAAGAAAAACGCTGTCTCGGCAGAAGAAATTGCGTCCTTGTGTAGGAAATAACGTCGCCGTCTTGGAAGTAAGTACTTAAAGTGAGCCGGGTTCTTATCTCGGCGTACAGCCGTGCTCCCAGCCCGTCTTTATTTCATACTCAGGCTTATGTTACATACTAGTATAGAAAGGCTTTCATACCACTCGTAATACCCCTTTCCACTGTGGAGGCGACGACCGTAGAGCGACCAGAACTCTCAAACGGATTTCATTAATAAAGAGGTGTATTTTAAAAAGTTTTGTGCGTGTTTTGTTATCTTTCAAATCATACCGTTTTACATCACGGATCATATTCAAATTATGAAGTCGTAGGTCATAAAATTAACTGATGCAGTCAAAGGTGATACAACGGTCGCATAACGGTTTCCAACCAGTGGAAGTGGTCTAACGCAGCGTCCAACTGGCATACACGATACATTTGTTTAAGGCTACTTCACACAGGTTGGAGACCGTTGAGCGACTAAAATTGGATTTGTATACCTATAACTGTATAAACAAAATACACAAAACTTACAAAATACACCTTTTTACGAGTATCAATGAAACCTGTTTGAGCTACTATGAGGGTTATGATGGTCGCTCACAACTGTCGTCGCCTTCGTGGAAAGGGACCAGTATGTGGAACCGCGCACTGCACGACAGGCAAGACTCTATAGGACTGACCCGTAAAATGATGGAAACTACACCTTTAGAGCGGGGTGTCCTCAATCCGGGGTCATTATGCCGAGACGTACAAAGTCGCTACCCTTTCAAAGGAAGCGCTGTAATTGTGGGTTGCCAAGTCGCGCTCTATGGTGTAGCGTCTTGCACGCTGACTTAATTTTGTTCCTGGCCCGCCACAGATTTTAGGTTCAGTAAGACATTTTTGTAGGTCTCACTGTCACGTTTACTTTCACATTATTGTTTAACCTCTTTATACTCCAGGTCAACTTGATTTCCAAAGCAAGAGTGAAGCCCATTTTGGCATAAATCATACATTTTGCGACAGAACTCTTGAGACCAACGCAAGATTTGAGCAACGAAAGTGCGAAGAAGTATATAGAATACATAATACCGTCTGTATTTTCTGTCACGCCCAGTGGAAGATAAGCTCGTCATTGACCTAAACTGGTTAAACATTACTTTCACAAGAAATGCCAACATAAAGGTACACATGGTTGGATGGGTGACGGTACATTTCCGATCCGCAGATCTACCATAGTGGTGCCCAGTGAATGGTGCGTGATTTAACGTGAAACCACGGAAAGATATAAAAAGTGAAGAATTCACAAGAATACACCATCTATTGGCCGTTTTAAAGAGTATAAGATACCGAGAGCCGAGTCTGACATATTGTGCGTGGAGAAAGTCTGTGAAACCTGCACCATCTATAAGTACCATCAGCCGGTAGCTTAGGTATGAGTCTTCCTCGGAGATCTTAAAACATCAGATCAAACCATCCTTAAGAAACCCAAGTACTTCTTTGATTACTCTGTAATGTTTCTAAACTTTCATTCTATATACATGTACGTGGAATTGCTTCGAAATGCGCCATGCCTGCTTTTACGCGTCATTAGTATAACCACACATTTTTGATATGCTACTTGAGCTCTATCCTCTTAGAAAGACTTGTAAATAAACGAGTACGTGTAGTCTCGTTAGAAAAATGTTATACATGTTTCGCTGTATGTTGTGTATTGCTACCGTCCCCAGGGCTAGCTCTTTGTGACGGCCATTTGCTAGTCGGGCGGACCTGGCTGTATGTTACCCACAGCCGAAACAGTAAAAAATGAACGAACGAATGAATGAATGAATAATATAAAACAGTAGTTTCATATAGCCCAATATTGAGCGTATTTTTACATCTCATCTACACGCTCATGATGAATATTTATCCTAACTTCTCACATTCTACGGTATAAAACTTTGAGTTTGAAAGATAATATGCTACCTCAAAAGCTACCTGTCTTCTTACAGACGCAATATCTCCAATGAAGATTACTCCAAAAATACCTGAGAAACTCGATTGTTTCCAGAATGAAGTCAGGCAATCTGACGATCAGAATAAACATAACTAAAAGGTATATACGCATCATTGGGCTTCTGCATTTCTAAACAGAAATAAGGGGCTGAAAGCTTACAAGGAGCATGATGCACGTAAGTACACAATAATGTCCCCAGGTTATTACTTATTTCATTTCAGGTTTTTAAGAAATACGGTTCCGAAAGTTCCTGAGCGGTGTTTCACAATACTGCCGAGTACTTAATACAAATCTCCATGTCTGAGATCTATAGCTCATTTCCGCGGCCGTAGGAGGAGGGAAACTCCGCGCCCGCCCCGGGCTGATGAGCGGCAGATTGATGGTTTCCGACCCTGGCTGTGTTTTCTACGGATAAGTTCCAAACAATAATCATTGATTTTTAGGATCACAATAAGAACGGTGCTCAAAATGCGCGACAAAGCGCCTTTCTTCGAATTCCGCCAACCGAACCTTATTGGTGGAATATTTTACAAATTCGAATTTTTAACATCACAATGAACGCGTGCTTCCAGAAGTACCTAATACTGATCGTGGGTTGCGTTATAAGCCCACTTTCCACTAGACGGCGATTGTTTAGCAAACAAAATAGGTATTTGCATTGCTTTCACATTATGATGCAAGGTGTAAAAGTGTGATTTAGAAGATAACAAACACATCCTAAACTTTTGAAAATCAGTCTTTGTCTACGATGAACGATATGTCATGATATTTGGTCTTTCAACGGTCTCAACCTCTAGTGGAAAGGGAGTGTCAGACTACCACAATAAAGACGATGCCCCGGTACCTTACGAAGCTCCTTTGCTGAGTTCTAAAGCTCATCTCTGAGGCCGAGGAGCCGTGCGGAAACACGCGGTGAGGTGATGATGAGGCGGAGATTGATGCTTTCCGAGTCTGGGGCGCGGCGTTTGGACTTTTCTCCATAAAGGGATCCACTGAAGCGGAACATGTCACAACACCACATACAGGACCCGCGCGATGATAGCACAGGCACAGGGCCCACCACTGCGTTCCTCTTCCCGAGGATTTCCCGGAGAGGGATGCCTCTTGCGTGCCGGGACGGATCCAGTTGATCCTGACAAATTGTAACGGCGCGGATCGACGGGGAAACCCTACACGATAACAGTCCGACTTCTGCGCGACACAAAAGCGGAGCCTCAGCACCGCGGGCGTGAAAGAAATTGGGAATGACGGCGGGTTCAAAAAGTTTTAGAACGTTGCAATGATCGGAGTGTCGTTGACATAACCTAACCCAGATACGCTCCCGCTATTGTGATGGTAATAACGTTACAGGCACGGTGCATATAGGGGCCCTGGGTCCTCAGTAGCGCTTAATCTGTATTTATGCGACCGTAAGAACGTCCCGTGCGTTTGTGTGAAGAAGATGGGGTTGAAGCAGTTGAAGGTTATACCACAGAAACAAACAGCAGGCATTAGAACGGAGGGTATAGAGGCTAAGACGGAAGACCCCTGTACATGCCACGCAGGGTGGGGAGACTGCCTTACAAGAAAACAGCCGGACTTAAAGAAAAAAGCGTCTAAGAGTCCTTACATTCCCCCGGTTTCGTGTTACCGGAGGAAAATAGTCGCTGAAACGTTTCCTGTAGTTTTGCCCAACCCCGAAGGTCAGTGCCTTTCCCAACCCGAGGGACCCGCGCCGCTTTTCAGCCCGTCCTTTTGTTGGGGTACTTTCTTTCCCGCGGCCCTGTTGTAGGAAACAATGCTCGCCAGAGAGAAAGCGTTTTGTCCGCTCCCTTTTTCCACCCGCCACTCGGAGCCGCTGGGTTTCTATTTTGTCCATGCTAACGCCGTGGTCGGCATTGTTCGCTCTGGTCGAAATTGTTTTATCAGTGAAAGCATAAACTTTTACGGTGAATCGGCCAAAGAATTCTGGAGGCGAAGCCCGGGTGCTAATTAGATCTGCATAGGAAGTGAAAGGGAGCGGACGGTTCGAGTTCTGGCGCTGCGTTCTGTCCGAATGTGGCCGGAGTGACCACCGGGATGGCCGCAGGAAGAGTCCGACCGTCGTTTTATTTGCATTATTGATGGTTGTAATAAGAGTTGGAGGGTCCGGGAAGCGTGGCCGGGCCGGAGAAGTATTGACTACGGGATGATTTACTGTGCTTCGCCCCCAGACGGGTCGTGGGAAGGGGATCGGGTATCAGCACCACCTGCACCGCTCTGGCCTTCACCATCTCCAACTCACACACACAAACCCGCGGTCCGGCCGCCGTACCGGTCCACGGGAGCCCCCGGCCTCCCTCCCGCCCTGCCCCGCCCAGCGCCCCGCTAGAGGGGCGGTACAACACTCACCTGGTGTCCAGGAGCTCCATGGTGTCGCCGCGCTCGGCCGGTCCCGCCTGCCCGTACAGCGGCGTGTACCAATTGCAATTAGATTTACTTGACTTCAACATTAAGAATGACACCTCCGTGACCCCGTAAAGGCTATAAGATTTTGGCGGCGGCTTGCCGGGTACATTAGCCGCCCGTCTTGTCGTGTTTCATCAATCTGCATAGATTCCGCCGCCTTATTACGGAGTCGTCACTGCTTTAATTTCATGCTAAGCAGACCCACGCGAGCACCGGCCAACCAACGGCGAGCCCGCCGGCTGCTAATCACCGGTAAACATCTCCGATACTCATCGGGGTAAACACTGAGGAGGGTAAACAGGGAACAACTCGGGGAGACCGGCTTCCCCCTCCACACGACGCGTGGTTGTGCCGAGTCCTGAGCAGCCACGTGGTGATTGTGATGGTTTAGCACCGTTAGCACGTCCCTGTGTAGGTGTGTGCGTGCTAGTAGTCTCCAAGCAGGCTCCGAGGAGGGTGTACTGATGTTGGCATTCTGGGGTGGAAACCGGGCCCATCGAAACACGGTAGTAATTGAAAATCACACAATCAGCCCCAAACCGATGTGAAACATATGGAGCCTGCTAAGTTAGTTGTGTGTGTGTGCGTGCGTGCGTGTGCTTTCAGTGTTTGCTTATACTTCTACGACGATAGAATTTAACTGCCTATTCTACTTGCAAACGGCAAGAAGCGAGTCGGAAACAGGCCCTGGACAAGAGCGCCCCTGAACTTGACGGAGCGCGCGCGATGTTGCATGGCGATCATATCATGTATGATGTATGTCGGGTTGCGCTGGAGGCACGGGCGCCGGCTAGCATATGGCTCTAACCTGCATGAAGCCGGGTAAGGGCCATTCATCGTGGGCTGTTTCCGAAAAGAGCAGCCTTGGCGTTTTCTCAGAAAGATGCGCGCGCCTCAAGTTATGGAAGGCGTGGCGCAGCGCGAAGCTAGTGTCTGCACGTCAGCTCCGGGAAGATCGGCGGAGATGATGATTCAGGACATTTTTTCTCGGTATGAATTGGTTTGTGACTGGAAAGTTATGCCATGTGGCTGTACTTTGCATGTTGTCGATGTTTTAAACTCGGTCTGGACTGTGAGATGCAAGAAGATGCTTGGGCGTCTTTTTCAGTTTTTGAGAGGTTTTCCGTAGGGGGTTATAGTACTGGTTGTGAGGCGCACGCGCACTCCTTACTTGGAAAGGCATTAAAACGCCACAAAATAAACCGGTGCTACGATTATGCTTGGGTTTTACCAGAGTTTGTTTGTTTGTTTGTTTGTCTTTATGATGCCGTGCGGGCGGTAGACGGGGGCACGGCGACAAAAACACCTGTATGATTGGAAAATATAATTGAATCCTCCTTTGGTCGCCGAGGTCCGTGTTTTACATTATGTCGAGCGGAGTTGATAACAGATCCATCATATTCCATCAGCGTTGAGTTCTCCCACCGCGCAACTTGGCCTAACTCCTAAATTCTCACTTTTCACGGCACCTTTCTTCGTGTACGGGTTAACTGGTATAACGCATCTGAGTTTCGTGTCGATAGTTTCTAAGAAAAAAATGCAACACTTCGATTCCGAGTTGACTTTTTTGCATTAGTATTCGTGGCCGTTTCTTGTCCTTTTCTGACTAGCGTACAAGGCACGTTTACGTACTAACGTCTTTACTGTACATTACACAGACACTTCTGCTGCAGGTCTGCATACACCTGGATTAAGACTTGTTTGTTTCGTCTCCCTTTCTGAATGAATGAATGAATAAATGAATGGTAGATAAATGAATAGACCTTATACTTATCCTGGAAATATTCAGGCCTTGGACAGGCTTTCTAGAAAGCCAGCAAAGCTGGCAGGAGAGACTTCACCATTAGAACGGCTATCAGCTTGTCTACCCATAACAAATATTTGCTGGAGGGCGCGCGGACTTGGCAGAGGGCGCCCCGATCGTACATCACTCCGGCTGGACGGAGCGCCTCTCACCGCTGACATCCCCGTGCCGAAGGGCAGGCAATATTTTCCCGGCGCGATGACACGCCGAACTTTCCCCCAAACCGCCCGTCCGTAAATTAACTGTTTTTTTACTTTTCATTTTCTGTTTTTCCGTGTTTTTTCATCCCTAGGTGAGCGCTGCAGCTAGCCTCGGCTGCAGACGCCCGCAGGTCGAGGGTTACAATGTTCCTGCCCGGGATGACCAGGATAGCAAGGGATGACCAGGCCGGAGATCGGGATGAACAGACTAGACCGTCCATCAAGCCTCTGTGCCCATTAGTCACGCTGCCTTGCCCACGACAACCGTTTATGAATATAAACACGGCTTCATCCCGGTCAAATTAATAAGGATCGCCGCAGAGCCGACGTCTGAAATTGCACAGCCGGCCAGATTCCTTCTGCGACGTCGGCCGAGGCGTTCCTCGCCGTCTGTCAATCGCTGAAAGACGGTTGAGTGGCGTCTTGGGAGGCGGAGACATGGCCAAAATTGTGGCATCGGCATGTTGGAGTTTTCCCAAGGTCTCGATGGGCATTTGTTTTCTGAGGGAAAAATAGCCTCGCGTCCTCTGCACGCGTTCGGGGATGGGTTGGGAGGAAACTGGCCTGACTACATCACGCTTCTAGCGATCATTCCCCTGGTCAGGTCCCAAGAATCTCGGGACCCAATCTGCCCGTGATAGCGAGAGATTCTTACGATAAGCCTTCGATAAGTTATCACTTGTTTTTTTAATTAAACTTTAATTTTTTATTATCCAAACAAGAAAAGACAAACGAACGAGCACAGCGGTGCCGCACTTACCAGGCTTTTTCTACAAACTGCATTTCGTTTCTTGTTTTGTCTCTAGATACGGACAGGTCATTCAGTGAACGCGTATGACTAGCTCCTGTCGCAACATGTACCAGGGAAGCAGGTGTGTTGCGCCGAAGATGCAAACTAAAACATACATATATCATTTGAAGACTATAATGTTACTACGGACGTTGTAATGATACATTGGTGCCTTACCACACAAGAAACGCTTGCCGTACAAATGCTGTACAAAACTGCTGTCCTCAAAAATAGATAAAACGCGAAAACAACATCGGAAGGTTTCATCTCGGGAATTGTACTTACCGTGGATTGAATGGTTCGGCGGCATACATGACGCAGAGAGCTGCACACCTGACGCAATTTACGTCCGTCCCGTCCCGTGTAGAGCCGGCCGTATTTCACGTCACGTCACGTCACTAACGCACGTGTTTGTGCAATGTGAACCGTGCCGCGACTGACGTAAATCTCCAAGCAGATGTCCTGTGGCCCAGGCTTATTTGTGGCTAATTTTTTACGGTGTTTTCTTTGTACCTGGAATACGTTCGCGTGTTTCTTTAACCACGAAGCGTCTGTGATACAGATACAGACTTAGGGTGGCCCCTGTCACTGTTCTAAATGGTCCTTCCCAGCAGACGGGCACCTAATTAATGACACGTAGGACAGTTCCTCTGCGCTGTGACACATTCTCTTCCAAGTAGTCCGAAAAGGGAAAAAAACACACCCACTTATGCTGGTATTGCCAACCTGGGATACGCTTTCTTTTCACTTTTTCTTCTCGACGTATTTTTTATGTGCAACTTACTTGGAAGCGTGTGACAGCGATTAACACCTGTAGACATATATCTCTCAAAAGCCTCATTCGCAAGAACTCGATGATCGCTTGGTAAGACGCGCGCTCGGCAGATTGGCACTGATACAACTTCCAAGTCTGTTTCTGTAACCATTCTGTGTGGTCCTCGTTTGGCGAGCTTGCTGCCTAACTGATTGGATAGCGTAGTCTCCGAGCAGGTGCATGGCTTTGGCTCCAGGTGGCGTTCTACAGGCCTTTTGTGGAGTTTTGTAGGTCATTTCTTTATCTCTGGTGTTTTGTCACACATCGATCTCATTAAATAATAATGATAACCTTTATTATACATTCATGCCCTATCGGGCCCGCGGGCTAAGTACAGGTGAACAGATGAAGTAGGTATGTTTGTAGTACAAAATTAAAGAACCCACCACACTTCTCAATAACAGTTGGAGAACAAAAAGGCATCTATCCACTCTGAGATCAGGGCCGGTGTTTTGAAGTGAAACGCGGGACAGAGCAGGTCGGCAGATTCCCCGGGTGGCAGTTAAAGTTAAAACGTTACTCCGCCGCTTCTACGTGTTCTGAAGGACCCATATGCGATCTTACCCGAGTCGTAACGTTGCCGACTCAAACCCGAAAACGGCCCATTTGCGCCGCGTGTTGCCGCGCTCCGCTGCACTTAGCCTCGGCACACCAGCCACTCTTCTTGGTCTGTGTTTCTGATCTAATGTAAGCTCTCTGTGAGCCGCTCCTGCTCACTTCAAGTCTCTTCCAGGGCTTCAACCTGGGGCTCCTCGGCTATTTCGGTAGGTTTTTGCCCCGTCTGGATGTCGCACACCGGCTGTCTCGGGGACGGGATAAGTTGGGCAGGCAGCTGTAGAAGTTTACACTTTATTACAGTAGTCAGAGAGCCCGGGCCTGGATGCAAGGCATCGCATTTGTCATTGCAGATGGTCACGTCAAGACGGAAAGAGGGAGCTCCATGCGTTAGTCTCAAGAGTCATCCTTTACCGTATGATGTAAGAGACCCCTAACACTGTAACCGTAGGGGTTTGTGTGTTTGTGCCGCGGCTAAATACGCGAGCCCTAGCGAAGTAGCACTGCACTTCTAGCTAACGCCCGAGATCGGCTGGAAAGTAAAGAAGAAGCCCCAGGAGAGGCCGGTAACCAGGCTACACCCCGGCCTGATGGAGCGACCATTTGGTAAACTGTGGCACAGCCCATTACCCTCCCCGCCGCACATTATAACCCCGGCCTTAAGTGGCGGCCATCTCGGACCGACTGCAGCTGATGATGTTATTGTGTCCGTCGGGAGCCAGGCTAAACTCTGCCCTTTGACCGTACTTAGGGCTGATGAGGCCAGTGTTGTCTCCTTCAACGAATGTTAATACCTCAGGTCCTGTCTATATCTGCTGCTACGACGCAAATGCTGAACTCATGTTTCTTCCTAGATTGAGAATGCAGAGGGGTGTACAGTGAATGGGGGGCTTCAGGTGTAAGCCTAAGGTGTCAAACCTCTCCGCGTAATGAACCCAGCACACTTAACAAGAGGAGTAGGGTTGACCCAGCGCGGTCACAAAGGCAAGTCGTAGCGAAGCTGCATTGCGCTAAAATTCGGCTCGGTGAGAGAAGTTGCCGACTTGCATCCGCCTTAGTCCAGACTAACCACGCTGGCTGATAAACAGTAAAATTTAGCCAAATATGGAGAGTAATTTGCCAGGGGGTTGCGCCACTGCAGGGTTTCATTTGCCCGCGCAGCTTAAGTTGAAGGGAAATGTTACTCTTACTCCAGGTTACTCTCCTGGGCAATCATTCACCCTATATTTTGCCAAATTTTACTGTCCACAACCCCTTAGGCAGGTGTGGTGGAGGCTACGGTCGCCTGGCTGTAACGGTTTGTGCTTCCACCCATGTACAGGTGTTACTGTCCTGATACTTCCGCCAACATTCAAAACTTTAGCCTGGACGCCGCACTGTTTCGAGGGCCTACATAGGTCAGCTTCTCTGCTCCAGGGCCAACATGCCCCCGGTTGGAGATTACAAGAGAGTACGTATTCAGGAAGACCAGGGCACGGTCGCATCTTTACTTCGGACACAAGATGAGCAAGAAAGCGGGGCTATAAATATACTAGTAGTTGCCCTGTGAGCCGCAATTCTGTACACATACATCTGTCACTTTTCACATCGGTGTACTCAAAGTATGCTTCACAAATGTACTCTCGTGCACCACAGTCTCCATTGGTATCTGTGAGTTGCGGCACGTATATTATGAACATCCATCCATCTCGGTAGTTCCTTTTACGCACACTGCATCTAATGTACAGAATATTTCATTATATAACGTACTCCTTAGCTATGCACAAAGCTTTCAGCGAGAACCCCGAAAGCTTAACGGAACACAATATGAAAATTTTACTAAAACGCCAATTCAGTCGATACATTTAACTTAAGATGGAGCTTTTTATTCACTGTGATGCCAAGGGACGTCTTATAACCGTTACGCAAGTCTTGATTCCTACAAACCTTTTAACCAAAAAGACTTCGAACTCCTTGAGGATCTATTCGAAGACGGGCTCTCGCTCTACCTTCTTGGCTGAGTTCCAAGCTCGGGAAACCGTAATACCGGCATATCTCGCGAACTGATCAATACAACTGTTTCATTAATTTATGTGGTGAGACAGGCGAGTATACACGAGCCACAACGGATCCGTCACAGCGGCAAACGCACGGTTCTAGAGCAGAAACAGATCCTATAAAACTAACATTCAAACCGGAACCGTCCGGTATAGAGATCTAGTAACTCCACGGTGCTGCTAACTCAGTCACGCGTTTATATAGAAGGCCCCCTTTCCACTAGACTTGTTTGACCCTTGAGTTCATAATTTGAATATACATGCACGATGCAAAAGTATCATTTAAAAAAATCATACTTTTACATCGTTTTGCTATCCTTCAAAAAGGATAATAAAGCAGACAACGTTTAAAATCCGTTGACTATGACATTCGTCGAGCGATCTGACGAATATTTGGAAGATCATCGGTCGCAACCTCTAGCGGAAAGGGGATGTAACAGACATCTTATAAAACTACTAATAACATTCATACCAGAACCGTCCTGTATATCTACTATAGCTCACGTGCGCCGAGGATAACGGGTTTATAGAACTAATCTCTCAGGTATATAACAGAAATAAAGCCTACAGGCAACAACGGGGGAGGATAAATATCATATTATGTGTAGTTTATTTGCTTTATGGTTGTATCTGTCACTCGTAGATTTATATTGCTGTACCATTTGGTAATCTCTTAGCTGAAGCGTGTTTGAAAGCCCGGTAAAGCGGAGACAACAGCAGATAGGTGTATGTTATATATATATTAATATTTCATAAACATTTTCCTTGTGTATGAATCTGCATTCTACCATGACGGGATTATTCTATTTTTCGATACGATCGTATCGGTGAAAATGACCAAAGAAATTTAAAAAAGACTGAAAGTTGATTTGTATTAAGGCGTGGTCATATTTGCACATGCCTGTATTTCTGTTCTGTCCCTTGTGATCACACTGGAAAGTCTATCAGGAAAGTGGCCAGAGGGATGGACGATTACCAGTCTAATGAGGCAGAATAGCCATTTTCGGGCCAATCCGGAGCAGGTTGTACATAAGCCTGGACACATCAGGACCTTCCCACGACTTTGCTTCGGACAACTCCCCAACCATTCATGAAGGTCGCCACAGGGTTGGGAGTAGTCAGTAGCCTAGTAGCTCCAGTTCGCTCATCTCGAACAGAACGTGACTTTTTTTGGACGTTTGATACTCGGCTGGCCCGGGCCACTTTTGAAAAACTTGGTCTGGACACGGTTGGCCACCAGCCTAACCATACCTCCAAGTCCTCAGGCAACACCAATGCAATGTCTTGTTCCCTCTCCTTTTTGGTGTCTATAGTGATAATGACAAAATAAACACCATGATACTAAGTATGTTCAAAACCAGTTTTATTGCATTACTTAAGATGTTGGTATGATAAAAGGCAAGAGATGTTGTCTAATAATACAAAGATTACACTACTAAATACTTACCTGAAAAGTTGGTAAAAATGGCAAAAATCAAAATCCAAAATCCTGTTCTTGTAAAACTTACATAACTTAAATAGTGAAAACTTAACTTAGATAGGGATTTTTAGTTAAAAAAACTACAACTCTGCAACTACATGTCCTGTAATTAATATATTTGGATACAGGGCAAGTAAAAAAAACCCTGATAGTTGCACTTTTTCTGTACATTAAATTTACAGTGTAAATATAAGGGACACATAAAAAGGCCCTGGCCATAAAAATAGATACTTACAACTTCATCATAATGAGTTGCACTTCAATAGTAAAAATCTCACGACTATTTCCACAAAAATCTACATGTTTTAAAAACCTTACCTTGATATACATGTACATACTTTGAGTTGGACTGGGACATCCCCAAAAAATCAAAACCTCGGTTTATGTACACATATTTTTTCTTGGCTTTCACAAATCTAAAAGTTTTTAAAACCCCATAGCATATACATTTCATCATATACTACTTCACTTTCATAGATCTAAAAGTTGCAGAAACCTTAGCATATATACATATTTCATAACATTTTTCTTTGCTTTGCTGGTCACACCCTGCAGACTGTGAACACAGAGTATAAGGGAGAGGGGAGGGAATTTCTGGCGAGGGAGAGCAAATTTCCCTGGTGGTGCTCCTTAATGAGTCTCGCTGAAACCAAGCGGTACGGCGAGCGTACAACGTGGGTGGACTAGGTAGGGGAGGGCCCATTGATGTGGCGTAAGGTCGGGTGGATGGAGCGATGTAAGTTGTTCGCAGTTGTGCAACACTCTGGCTCCCACATCAGTGGCAGGAGGCTAACCAATAGAAGCACAAGGAACAGAAGGGCCTGGACCGGGAGGGCCAATCGCAGTACTCGCTTCAGACGTGGCCACGACCTGAAAAACACGGAAGAGAACTTGTTACTGCCAGCTTCCCAAATATGTTCAAGCTGACTTTGGGAGACAAAATCATAACCTTTCCTGGGAGCCACGAGTGTCAGGAAAAATGGTCCGCAAGAAGTCATCAGGACTTTTTATCCCTACATCTGCTTGGAGGCTGACTAAATACTGATCTCCATGCAGATGTTGGGAGTTGTAATGTTTTCCTGACAAGCAGCTCTCCCAGCGTGCACCAAAAGACTGTGCAGCCTGCCAGAAATCTTCACAATTTCCATCCCTACATCTACTTGGAGATTATCTAAACATTACTGGTAGCTCTCAAGATGCTTACGCTCAAAGGGGATCAAATTACTGCGCAGAATTTATTGTTTTCTTGCGTATTGATTGGGAGGGGGGAGGCCAAACGCTTTGTGGTCCCTGCAACAGATGAGCTTCGCCTGCGAACACTTAATTGGATTACTCAAGCTGCACGTCGGAAAAGGCCAATAATCCTCGGAAATATTTGGCCACAAACGGAGGGTCTGTTTGCTGCGACTCAGTTGGATGCTTTCCCGCGGAGGCCCCGGATATATTGCACTGTCGATTAAACCAGTGCAGGTCAATAGTGGGAGGCAGTGGTGCACACAGGGCAGAAGTTTGGCCAAGAAGAGTCGACATTCTGCTCGGACTGACCTTGAAGA
This sequence comes from Branchiostoma belcheri, assembly GCF_001625305.1. Taxonomy (NCBI): domain Eukaryota; kingdom Metazoa; phylum Chordata; class Leptocardii; order Amphioxiformes; family Branchiostomatidae; genus Branchiostoma; species Branchiostoma belcheri. The sequence continues at coordinate 1,808,792 of NW_017804309.1, forward strand.
GAACTCCAGTTGTCAGGCAGAAAGGTCGCTGCCGACATGGAAAATCAGGAATCTGGAAAATTGCCTCCAGTAATTTCTGGATAATTTATGGCCGTGGATGTTAATTTTCATTTCACAAGTACCTGCCTGTGGTCAGTTAAGCTTGTCGAACGATGGATAGCTGGGAAAACATTGAATCTCATGGCTACAGAGCTTGTCTTCCAAACCTCAACTGGCTAATTGCAATGAACTGCGATACATTAAGTGATCTGATGAGCCATCTAACCAAAAGTGTTCCAGGAAGTTTTGTTTTTTATCTTATAAGGGTGCTAATGATGGAAGCAACAAACAATAAAAGTCATTTTCTATTTAGCTAATTAGCAAAAAAACGTAGTTTGAATCCAAGCAGGTTACTAGTATTTTGTTTCTTTTGCAGTTACCCAAGCATGAAGACCAAATATGGATGCTTTATCACGGGAAGAATTTGTGAAACAAAAAAGTTGTTCTCCCTCACAGAAACAAACTGTACACAAACTCAACAACAAGCAATCCAGCGAAAGTCTTGCAGCTGTAAAGTTTTCGTGTATCAGAGAGTTGCTAAAAGTTGAAGGAAATATGAAAGCTTTTTCACAGGGAAAAATTGTGACCACTGGGAAGGGCCAATCAACCAAGAGCACTCCAAGGGCACAGGCCTGGCAACTTCAATTGCATATTTTATAGGGGAGATCAAAGGATGGGACCTTCGCTCCTAACTGGGCATCCGAGCCTTGATTGCGCCCTGGATGGCTTGCCCCCGCTAAGTCTGGTAATTACCTCCTGTCATTAGGAGATGATGGATTCCTTCCGACGTCACAGCTCCTTGAGGAATCGGGAAGGAAATCATTTTGTCCGCAGATGGAATTATCCATATACTTCAGCCTGGCCTGTCAGAAACCGTGGTGACGGCTGATTGGTCATCACCCCCCTGGCCAGAGGAGAGACCGAGAGGTTACGCGGTCTTCTCCAGACCAGAACGCGAACGTCTCACTTTGAAGGAAGAGCAGATGGATTCTGTCCATCCGCGGCTCCAGAAATCGCGGCGTGAATAATGCAGCGGGGGATCAACGACTGGCCAACCTGCCGCTCTTCATACTTCATATGCAATGTAGTGGCAAGACCCTACTAATTACCTGGCTGCGAGTTTATAGGAAAAGTTGAAAAGGCGGCAGTTCTTACCTGCTGTCCTCCTGATCAGCCTCCAGGGGTACCCTGCCTTCAGAAGCCTGCAGAAACAGACAAACTTTTCTTTGAACAACGAGGTTTCACATTAAACAAACATTTAGAAGTAAGGAAATAAAGTTTGCACCTTGAACAATTTTTCCTATTGAAATACACTGATGTCCTATGAGTATCTCTTGCACAGTTTGGTGTAAACACTTTGTGACACAGTCAAAATCCAAAAGTCTTTTTTTTAAACTACACAATTTGGTATAATCTAGGAAAATTTTGTGACCAAGATGAATAAACAAACTTTTTCAAAGTAGTTTTCAGAGTAGTATTTTCCACTAAAACCTGCTTTAAAGAGCAGACAGAAGAGCTGCGGAGTCAGTGCTATTGTACATCTGCTCCCAGCCCGTGTGCTGTAAAACATCCATTAAACCTCACCAAAAAGACTGGACCCAACGGGCCTGAACACTCCCAGGCAAATATGTCATACTTTACAATCTGCAGGGTATCTGTTTTCCTGTCAAACAAAGGTCTAAACATCCCCGGGCTCATTTTTCATGGCCTTCCTCCCCAAGTTCCCAGCAGTTTGACCCCTGGAAGATTAAATCATTACTCGTCTGACCTTTGTGGAAATAGTGGGGAGCGGGAGCGGAGTGTTTCTATTATAGCAGCGTCCATTTGTTAGGAGCGCAGGACAAGCGGAGGAATAAGGGAGGAAGGACGATGTGAGATTGATGGAGGAGCAGGTTGTTCCATCATGTCTGGATTCCACTCCTGGCAAAGGGCTGGTCTGGTCCGACATCAATTGGCTTTTGCTGATGATGTGGGGCCAACTGAGGAATGAGTCTGGATCAACCACTAGCCAGAACAACTTAAAAATGTGTGAAAATGCCCAAGTGGACCTATAAAATCTGGACTATATCGAAAGGTGGTTACTATAAACAGGATTCTTAATGCTTGTGTCAATAGGAAAAATTATCTAAGGGGCCACCAAAAAGTGGTCACAATTGACCAGGTGATTCTCTTCTTATATTATGTTGAGGTGGACACTGGTACAGGTTTGACTGTATATCAATGGCCAGGTGGTGGTTCTTATGTACAGCTGGTTCTTATGTACAGGGTCGATTGTATCTTTCGGGAAAATAGAAATCAGCAAAAAAAAAACAGTCAGTGTATGACATATTCAAAAAGAGAGTCAACTTGTAGGAATACTGTACTGCTTCAGTTTGGGGAAAATAAAAAAATCAGTTGTCTTTAACTGATGATTTGGAACAAAGGAACACTATTGTCTATGATGTACATGAAAAGTAAGCCCACTTGTAAACATACTGTACAGCTTAGTCAGGTAAAAAACTGAAACTTACACAAACCTCCAGATGTTTTCCCTTGCACAATGATAGCCATATTTCCGTGAGAACAAAAGACAACTGTTACCAGCCTTCCAACCCAATACATTCTGCCAATCTTCTTTTCTTCTTCCATTTTCCCACTCTTTGATCAAGGTCGGCCTCCGATCTTAAATAGGACAAGTTCCTGCATGACTGGCCGACCAGAAAATTAGCAGGCTTAAGAGATAACTCGGAGTCTGACCACATTCTCAAGGAGTCTTGCAAGTCCTGCATATTTCATGTCCCGGCTATTTCCTCTGATGGTGCAATAACAACAGCCCATTTCACCACGGGACAAAATCCCACAACACTCTTTACACCCTCACCGAAGGATGATAGAATTTTGTATCATGAACTCTCAGAGTTTTCATTTTTACAGGCTGTTATGTGGACATTAGCAGAGTAATGGCAGGATTACAACATTGAAAGTGTCTGGTCTGGCCTGGTGCAGGGTTCGAACCCCTGGAGTAAAAGCCGAGGGCAGATGGTTACGGGACGACTCGGCGCATCAGATGACCAATCTCGGATGAATTTGTACCCAATAACGGTCTATACCTACGCGTGATCCCCCGATCTATGAAAAATTGGGCCCGGCGATGGAAACTGTAGACCGCGATCAGGACACGGCCAGAAGATCAATCAGCATGCCGGGGGAATTAGGGGGCATTGGGATCGGAAAATGCATGCAGGGCTTTGGTCAGATAGGAGGGTATTATCCTGCACAGCTGTAAGGGGCCAGACCCAAGCAGCTGATAACCAGAGCTGGGGGCACGATAAGGCCACAACAAGTTAACTTGTTGGTTTCTGGAATTAAAAAAAATGATGAACACTTTTAGAAAGAGGGCAATACAAAAACAGACGTGCACAGAGGTACAGACTTTGTCCTTAGACCCTGTTTGCATGTTGATATTCCAGTTCAGCACTATTGTCTGAAATCCAAGAACCAAGAAAAAAAATTAGATTGGTGTGGCCTGAGAAGAGCTCCCCACAAGGGGTGGGTCAGCCACAGAGGTAGACAAAACACTTTCTAGGCAGTATCAACATTACAGGCAGCAGGCTACCAGGGAGAGGGACACAGCCAATTAAACACCATCACCAGGACCAGTACACACACAGTAGGGTGGTCCACTCTCCCACACCTTACTGCTGGCTAGTCTCCACCAGACATCCTCTGGTGGCTGAAGAATACTGTAAATCCTAAATTTTTTTGTGATGATAAAATTTTTGTGCTTTTCTGTGGACCTCTTACTGCAAAATCACAAATGTGAGTTTTGTATTATTGCTGTACTACAGAATTGTTTCGAATATGAGTTTCAAATGTTGACTTTACTGCTTTTATTCCCTCACAAAACCAATATTTCAGCATCTGTAAACTGCAAGTCATTTTGACATCAGATTGCATATCATACTTCCCTTAAGGTATCTGGTGCATGTGCGTTACTTCCACAGCAAACATACATCTCTCTTATCAGTGGACTTCATGTTGAACGTCTGGTTATTTATTATCATTTTCTTAAACAAATTTGCTCAGTGCAAGGCCAAAAGACCACTTCTAGGCACTGAACTACATGCTGGTTTATGTCAGAATCAGATATATCATAATTGTGACAAGCTCGACTTACTGAAAGTGAAGACTATCTGACCCAATAGGAGAAGCAGGGGTTGCGAAGGCCACTCTGGAAAATTTTGCACCATTCCCAGAATGGTTTTGATCCACCTACAGCAAGAAAAAACCCTACTCTTTTCAAGTGTGGTGGGTTCTTTAATGTGCCCGAGTGCGACTCTCCTCATTCAGGGGTTTGTTCATAAGAAATGTGATGGGTGAAACATGCAACACAAACGTGTTCTGATTCTATTTCGTTAACCTTCAGGCATACAAACTATCCCAATCAAGATGATAAGAAGATGACAAGTATACTTGACCTTCTCCCTAACATCTTTATCAGTACAAATTTAGTGCCAAAAGGCTACATGAGCAGGGAGAGGATTAAAATATATTGTGTATGCACTCAGACAACAGTAATGGTGAAACACGCCACACCAGAACTACACAGACCCTGCATGTGGACCTTGACCCAAATGTACTTTAGCCAGACTTGAAATACTGGGTACATATGCATTTTCATGCACCTGAAATTGGAGCTGCACATAATTTTTTACTGTGGGTGCACTGGTGCTCCTTATATGTATGTAGATATTTGTGCAGGATTATGTAGTAAGGCATTATATTGCACTGTAAACCAGTATGCAGCATATTCTTGAGGCTTAAGTGTCAGAAACTTTGAAACTTTATTAGAATAACCATTAGCGGAAAATACTAAAACATTTATTTTTTCTGTTTAAAGTTTTACGGTGGTCATAGAAGTTCAAAACTTCAAGACATTCCCCATTGTTTTTGTTCAAATCTCTGTGCACCTCAAGTTTTATGTTAGGTGCACCGGTGCTCTGATTCCCAAAAATGAATTTCGAGCCCAGTACACAGACCCTCCACATGGACCTTGACCCAAATGCACTTCAGCCAGACTTTGTCTGTTTGCATTCTAACCTCTCCATGGTAGGTCTAATTCAATCTTTGCCTCATACATTACATTTCACACCACCAGTCACTCAGTATGCTGCCTGACAAGCACCCTGGTTTACCAACAGTCCCCAAGGCTACACTAATTCAACTTCTAGGTTCTTTGATTAACGCATGCAGCTTTATCCTTATCTGATTTGAAAATAATTACCATTCAGGATGTGGATGAACTCAAACTTGTTCATATTTTGGTATCAACACTTGAAGGAATTTTTTGCCTTCCTAGCTGTTACAGTTGTTCCATGTATAAATACTTAGTACATTAAAAGTTTAAAAATTCATTGTTGGAAATGTCAAACAGTCTGTTGTGTTGACTTTATGGTTCCTGTGTGCCTGTTTTTTTATCAGTCTTATCTTTATTTTGCCTGCCTGCTCAACTGATCTCCCACAAAAAACGGTGACCAAGAAATCAAGTTGGTGTGGCCTAAATGAGCATCACATTCTCACACTGTCCAAATCCAGACTTGGGTTTCCCACCCGGCACATTGGGAAGTCTGGTGGCAAAACCACAGCAGCATGGCAGCTAGCCAAAACAAGCCAGGGCCCAGACACTGTTGTTATTCCCCTAATCACACATCAAGTTACAGGGCAAGCTGATTGTTGCACTGGTTACCGCAAGGCCCACACCAATTCATTTTCTTAGTTCTCGGATAAAAAAAAAAGGAGATGGGGGTTCAAAGAGACGTAAAACATGAAAACAGAGCCTGAGGAGAAATTTTGGCACAGTTTCAGCAGGTGAATGTTGTCAGGCTCATGTTTGTCTTTGTCATCATTCATTCTGAACTCTTGCCTTGTTTTTGCCTTGGGATGTCATCCCAAGGCAAAAACAAGGCAAGATCATGTCATAGAGCCAAAGAAACAATTTGATGTAGCAGGCAAGCAGACATTACCACTGCTATCTGACCAGGGCTCATTATTTTTCTCTCCATTTCTGTTTTCATTCTTACCTCTTAAATGCTTCAACATGTCTGAGAGACAAGGAATCAAACTGGTGTGTCATTAAGGAAGCCTACTGTTACACTGATAGCCCACAAAGCTGCCTTACCCTGCAAATGGCCATGTGTTTGGTGGTGGGCTGTCTGTGGGTTGGCTGGACCGCCGGCTCTGGTTTCCCGCACCTGATGAGGTGGGCTGGTGGCTCTGCAATGGGTTTCCTGCACCTGATGAGGGGGGCTGGTGGCTCTGCATGGGGAACACCCCCAGTAGACAAGTCTGCTTCTGCTGACCCACTGCGATGTTGCCAGGGCAGAAGGAGATCATCAGGCTTGGCGCCATGACCTACCTGGTCTTGGCACCTTGTTGAGGAGGTGGCTGTCTCTTCAGACATGTTATCTAACTGTGGGGGTAGGGTCCCATCTAGGGGTCCCAACTGCAAATTGCTCCCAGCAAGTCTTTGTGGCTGGGGGCGGCTGAGTGCCTGGCTGTTGTGGGAGGGAGCCTCAGTCCCATGACTGGACTGGAGTGTTTGCACAGTGGTGTGTGACTCCTTTGTATACGACATGGCTCCTTCAAAAGAAGCAATGTCTTCACCATTCTGGTTATCCAAATCCTTTCCACGTAAGGTGCTTACACCCTCAGCACTACGCAACGCAACAGACAGCGAAGAAACTTCTTCAGCTTGATCTCTGGAAAGGTCTGAGCTTGTTTCTCCTCCATACCCTGCAGCTGACTCTTTCCCCTGGCAGTCACAAGCCTGCAGTGCCTGATGTGACAGCTCACTTGAATCAACATCTTCATGCTCCTCAACTTCTAAGGTGTTCCTGCCAATGCCTGTCTGTGATGAGACACTCCTGCATTGTGCAACAGCATCTCCTTGAGGCAAGGTACCGTTGGGATGCTGTGAATTTGAAGAAGAACATTTCCCAGCTTCTTTGCTGAGAAGTTGAATCCCATCTGTGCTAAACCCTGATGTCCCAACATCACCGCCTGCCTGTGATCCTCTTGATTGACAGGTGTCAGTCACCAGGTGCTGCATGGATGGCATAGATGGTTGATCAGGCATTTCGGAGACATTACTACAGTTGACCCCGCTGGTGGACAAGCTGTCAGTAGTTGTTATTGCCCTTCCCCTCCCACCGTGCAAAATCTGGAAAGAAATGGAAAGAGACTACATGACAATCTACATGACATGACAAATTACATACGGTTTTTATGTATCTTATATAAAAAAAGGCTTCACTTTATGTGTTAGGTAACTCTGTTACTGTTGTTCTTTTGAATGTGTCAAAACACAAAATGTCTTTTTTATGGTTTGAACATGTCAGAACACAAAATGTCTTTTATATGTCATATACATTGCAATACAAGATCAATTTGTTTTTCCTATCTCATACAAACTCCTGCATGAGATTTGGCATGTCAATAGAATATCAATTACAAAATGAAGATGGTTTGGCCTTAGGTTGACATGCTGGACCCACTGACCTGCTGGGTGGTTGTCTGTGAAGCAGTGGAGAGGTGAGATGGCGCCGGTCTGCTGTCCACTACACTGGCTGCTGAGAATGCAGTTGATGAAAGTTCCCTCTCACCCTGTGATGCATTGCCGAGTGCTGGCATGTCCTCCTCCCCACCTGCTGGCTGTCGTACCAGTTCAGCAGAATCCTCAGCAGTGAGTTTTGGGTCATTGTACACCTTGCTGTTGACCCCGACTGAACTACTGTGCTCACTGGTGCCCGGCTGGCCCTGTGTTGCAAAGGCACTGCTGGTAGTGGTCTGTTCTGTGGGCTGAGGCTCTGACTCAACTTCAGCATCACAAAAACCATTGTGGGCATTGTGGTTGCCCCGTGCGGTGGTAACAGCTTTGGTGGTAGAATATGATGGACTGTAATCTTCTTTTTGGATCCCAATGCTGTATACAGTTGACTGGAATGAACCCAACTGTCCCTGCTCCACTTTCTTAGTGGTAGCAGGCACAACTGAGGAGTTGACCTGCCAGTCTGCACCATGCTCAAACTGTCCACTGTCTTTACTTAGCTGCAGTCCCTCTACATTTGGAACTTCTTGACAAGCCTGGTCATAGGATGGTGGACTGAGGCCCTTCCCAGTGTCATCCTGGTCTTCATGTCTGCCATTGCAAAGACCATCAGTCTCAGTTTCCACTGCAGTTCCAAAGGCAAAGTTGTTTTGTGGTACCCCATTGGTCTCAGTACCACTGTGCTGCAGTGCCTCTGCCTTACCTGCAGAGTGAAGGCAATGATGGTCCACAACTACTTCTACCTGCCGTTGGTTGACACAGGTACCGTTGGCCTGATGTGTTGCAGCAAACGTTGCTATTGGACTGACAAAACACTGCAGTGGGATCTTACGAGGGACAATCCTTCTCCGTCCGAAACAACCAGCATCGCTGATGGGCAGGTCTCCATTTACAGCTTGTTTTGATGATGGTTTACTGTCTGGACAATGACCATTAGTGTCTTTGGCTGTTTCCACAAATTCTGTATCAAATGGATTTATTGTTTTAATTTCTTGATCTGGAAAGGCACAAGGCATCTGCACTTGTTCATCTACCGAATATTTGGTCCCTTTCGCATAGCAACTTTCGTTGCTGATGAAGTTTGATCTGTTGTTCTGACTGTCTTCATGAGTGGCTGTAGGGGGTGGAAATTCTTGTGAGCTGCTGTCAGAAACCTGGAGTGTTTTTTCCGCATGAGTGCTATTTGTGATGATTTGCTGAGATACAAAGTCTTCCCCTTCTTCTTCTACCAGTGCAGGAGTTTGGAGTGTGGATGTTCTGTTTTTGAAGTTTGGTCCACATGATGCATCCTCATTCAAGTCATGCTCTTCTCCTGAGAGGAAAGTCTTTGATCCTGACAGCATTGTAGTTGTCTCATTGGACTCTTTAACAGTAGAGGCGTCAGAATCACTTCCACTCGCATCCAGCGGTGGCCTCTGCCCGCCGAACCCATTTAGCAATTCCTTCAGGTTCTTTGTTGTTTCCTCCAAGATGGCTCCGCTGCTTGCAAGGTCGTCAATCTGTTTGTAAGTCCTTTTCTCCAGGAGCTCTAGGTCAGCCTCTGTACCTGAGGGAGGGTACCAGAAGTGTTCCTCCTCTTTCAGTAGGGCGTCATCCTCCTCCACGTCAATCAAACCCACGTCGATTCCACGGGAGTAAGGTGGTAAGGCCAAAAAGTCCTCCTCTGCTAGCAACTCTCTCTCCAGACTTTGGAAGCGACGGAACATTTCATCATCTTCAAACTTTGCAGAAGGTGAGGCTGGTGGGTGATTGCCGAGGATTCCCTCCTGAGTCCAAAGTGTGTTTGAGGAATGATAAGGTATTGATCTGCCGCTGCTGGCCTGGATGCCTTCCCAGCCTGATATTGCAGAATCTGGCACATCTCCGCTGTCAGTGGGTCCAGCACCATGTCGTAAATCTGCTGCTGCCTCAGGTCCACATAGCGAGGATGAAGAGTTGGCGAGCACTTCGCATCCATTTCCAGCATCTCCATCACCTGTTCCCATTCCAGAGCCATCAGCAAGTCCCTTCTGGACATAGCTCGAGGCAAACTGGTCCAGCATTTCTCCCCTGGTTACCACTTCAGTGGCCTGGTTATAGATGTTTTGCATGACCACTCCTGCGTTTCTGGTGGTGGGGATGCCCCCTGTTTCACACTCCGGGAGGTGTTTAGTGGTGACTAATGATCGGTGGCACTGTGTGCTGCCATTACCACTCGCCCCATTTGTCATCCTCCCATCACTGTCACTGTCCCCCGAGCTCCCCGACGTCCCCCTGTCACTCCCCGCTCCCGGTTGGCCCGTCGCGGTGGTGACAAATGACACCTGGCGTGCTGCCTCTGTATGATAGCCGTTATCTCCGGGTGCGGTGATAAATTCCGCTGCTCTGGAGCCGTGTCCCGAGTGCTTATCTGGGGATGTAGGCACACCTGACATTGGCCCCCTGTAATCGACATCTCCGATAAGACTGGCTGATGGATGAAGCTGCCTGATGCCTGGGCCATCCCCCTGGTGCCATAAAACATCACGACCGGTCATTTCCTCTTCATGCAACTGCCATCCTCTGGTGCTTAATGTCCCAGCCTGACTATGAAGGGATGATCCCACCCCCCTTGCAGAGCTGCTGAAACTATATCCGTCCCCTCCCTGTTGTGTCGTATCCACCAATCCTGAAACCCTTGACTCCAAGGAAGTGGGCTCATTCCCAAGAAGACCATTGCCATATCTCCGGAAAAAGTACTTCCTGTCTTCCTCTGATCTTTTGCACTGCTCTTCAGCAGGGAACTCATTTGTTGTCCTGTCTGCTGTGCATTCTGGCTCTCCCAGATCAAACCCCTGTACTGCATACTCAGCAGGACAGTCGTCTGTGGTAGCAAACAAGGCTGAAGATGCATCCTCAGAGCTCTCTTCCTCATGCCTTTCCTCCTTCCGACGACTTCCCGACTTTCCCCCTTTCCTCCTGTGGTCCTCTTCCCTGTACCCCAGTGTCGATAATGGGGTGCATTCATAACTACTCATGCCACTGTCCCACTCCATGGAGTCTGCTGCATTCTCCTCATCGTAACAGCTCAGCAGCAGGCTTGCGACGTCGACATCGTCTTCCCGTTCATCATACTCCTCTTCCTCGTAGCATCGTGCGCTGTCGCTCTTACTACTGCCGTTTGTCTGTCTCAGCTTGGAGACAAACGGGCTCGTTGTATCCATTACCTCCTGCAGGATCTCCAGGGTTCTGTCACTCAGGCCATACTTGCGATAGCCCTGGGCAGAGTCTGTGGATGAGTCATTCTCTAAAGACTTAAGCGCACTATCCCTTACAGCGCCTGCCTCCTCCTCTGTCTCCTTGTGGACTGAGTTCCTCGTAAATTCAGCATTTGATCCTGACTTCGTGTCTTGTCTGTGGTACCAGCTTGGATCTTCCTCCAGCTCATCTTGTTCCTTCGGGTGATCATCCTCCAGGGACATCAACAATGCCTCCTGGTCACTGGATATCCCGCTCTCCCTGCTGTGGTACATCTCCTCCTCTTGTGACACAAACTCGGCCCCAACTGGTCCTGCCTCCAGCTTGTCTGAAGCTACCAGGGGAAAAGCCATGCTACTTTTCCCTTCCTGAGCCTTCAGCAGTTCTGAGTCGGACTGAGTCAGCAGCGCAGAGCTCATCAGGTGGCCGGCAATCCTGCTGAATAGTTCCCTCTTGGACAGATTCAGAGCTTGCGGGACTGTGTGAATCTCGACAACCCCTAAAACATTGAGTCCCTCGTCAAGCGACATAGTCCTGTCTACCAGAACACCCTTGATAGTGGCAAACAAGTTGTTGTCTCTCATGTCACCGTTGTCCTCATCTAACAGAACTTCAGAGTCCAATGTCACTATGGCGGATGCCACAGATGAGGATTGGGATGTTTGTTTGTTGAAGTACAGCTCCTTACTTGGTTTACGGGGCTTCTGTGGGCCAATGTCGCTTGTTGAACGCCTGTTCCTACTGAACAGAGAGTCATCACTATAAGGGTTTAATGAGCAAGTGCTGTGCCTTTGGTCTGTGTACTTCTTTGGCATCCTCCTCTTTGGCCTGACGTCCCCATCACTGTGTGAAAGGCCCTTTTCTCCTTTCTGTTTCGCTCTCCGAACTTCAGTCTCAAAGTTGTGAGAAGCCTGCCTCCTAGTTTTCCTGAATTCTGCACTGCCATGCACAATGGACTCGTACTCTCCAGCGTCGAAGGGGATGACATCGGCGTCGGAGGGAAAGTCCTCAAGGTCCAAGGACGTGTCAGTCGACCCTGTGGCAACTTCGCTCAGCGTTGATGCAGAAGATGAGAGGTCGTAGCGCCCCACGGTGGTCTGGTACAGGCCCTGCTGGGGAGCAAAGCAGGCAATTCATTTAGTATAGAGAATTCTATCGTACAGCATACAAAGCAAAATGGTTCTACCGTCTTTTTTTAAATTTTAAATCAAAGGATACACTAATAGGTGCATTGAAAATTCTGGACCAGGAGTAAATCGATATGCAAATACATGTAGTTGTGTTTACCAGGTATACATAATGTATGTATATTACTGTTGGACAAAGTGAATTAGCAATATTGGACTAAATTGAATGCATTTCAATGATACATGTATCTATAATGTGTATTCAAAGTTCTTTAAACGCATGATGCTAGGCTGGCAACTATTTCACCTAAAGGGCTCCAGCCTGCTGAAAGTAGTTAACAATGGAAATATATATGTACCATGAACAGTTTTGCCTAACTATAAGTACCCTGATGAGAGTTTTATTTGCCTAACTGTTGGCCTGAGGCTGATCCTGCCCTGATCCCACTGTGATTGAAAAGAGCACATTATCCATCTTCTTCAGCTGCCAGATCGCTATGAACTGGGAAACAAGAGCTTTGATATACTTATTGGAGTAAATGCTCATGTACAGAAATCCATTCCATAACATGCATTTTTCACGTAAACTAGAAGAAGCGGAACGTTTATCATGATGTACCCCTGGCCTTGGGGTACTTTGGGACTGGGAGAAAGAGCAGGCCTGCCAGCAACAAATGTTTTGTACCTGATCCATTATCGTGCCGTGAAATATCAACAGAAATATCCCATTGGAACCACACCATAACAAATGGGCTGTCAATAAAGCACTCATAACACCGTGCATTCCTACATGAGACAATGAGCGGTGTGTCTGCGTCGATTAGTATCAGGACTGCTGTGCAATTTTGCCGGAACAGCGACTGGAACGTCAACGAAATGTCAAGGCGAGAACTTTGACCTTCAAACGCTGCCGCTCGCCCTCCTCAAGCCTGAACCATGGCCCCTGCTACGGGCTCAGGCACGAATAACCCAACACTATTTACAGTACTTTATGATCCATACCGATTCTCCCTTAATACCAAGCGAAAACGGAGGCTGGTTGGGTCAGGCCCAAGCTGAAGACGGAGGCTTCCCCATCCGTCATGCGACCTTCATATTGTCATCAGACTCAAATGAGCAATCTCCAGCCCGTGCCTCGGGCATAATATTTCATTCTCGGGCCAACCTGTCGTTGATTTTGACCCAACGCAGCAGCGCCCTGCCTCGTGAGGAAGCAATTTCCCAGCACATCTTTTCCTGCCTAAATCATCAGCCACTCGGCGGATTTTTCTGTGGTTGAAGAGGCTCTTGATGAATGCTCGCAACTTTTTCAAGACCTTATAGACTTTGAGATGATGAAATATTAACACGTCTGGGTTATCTTATCATGTTTCTGCACTGCTTTCTTTGGGGCTCCATCTCTGTCATTCTGATCAAACAGTTGTTTAAAAGGCAAAACAATTTCATTCTTCAGCCAAATAACCTGAAATTTGGCATGGGGAACTTCTTGATGAATGAGTAAACTTTTCATAAAGCTCCAAGACTTTAGAACGTTGAATTATCAAATCTGACTAATCTGATATTTAGTAGATTTATTTGTTCTCGGGCAGAATTAATCCCTCATACGTGGTGCACTAATCCATGCAAGATTACAGTCAAGTCTTTTGTGTTGTGTCAGAACTTCTGATTCCCTTACATCTGCAACAAAAGACTGATTACACTTTGATGACATTTAGTCAATTCAAGTGGAGTTCCCTGCTTTGTTGCCCCACGTTGGTTGGTAAAATGATTGAAACACTTGTTTTGTAACATCAAATCCTCTTACTATTATACCATACTAATCCCTTCACCTCAAATCCCTGTGGAGATATAATGGTCATTGTATCCATTGGCCCAGAGCTGGTTAGTTACGCTGTTTGACTTTCTGGATGTGCAATACAGAAACAGTTAGAAGGCAATTTGGAGCCCTATATGTAGCTCTATAAAATCTACAGTTGCAGAGCCTCCCCTAACATAGCTTGTGCTTTCATGTAGCAACACTAAATATTGTACAGTGGAACTCGTTGCAACCAAGTACAGTAGGAGCAACCTCATCCAGCTAAGTATAGAACTGTAGTACTGGAACGTTAACAGATAAGTATAAAACTCTGGTACTGGAATAGCTAAGTACCGAACTGTGGTACTGGAACAGCTAACTACAGAACAGTGGTACTGGAACAGCTGAGTACAGAACTGTGGTATGGGAACAGCTAAGTACAGAACAGTGGTACAACGACAGCTATGTACAGAACTACATGGTAATGAAACAGTTACAGAGTTTAGCTCCACTTACTCTGTATGTGCAGAGCCTCTCCTCCAGACGGCACTGCATGTCGATGGCCTGCATGCAGATGGCGTCCCAGCGCCGCTCCAGGTTGATGGCGGCGAGCTGCAGCGCCTCCTTCTCCTCGTACGTCCGGCAGGCGTTGCAGTCGTCCTCCAGCTTCTCACACAGCTCCAGTACGGACGCGATGCTCGGGGCGTGCGCCTCGATGTCCACCTGGAGGGCCTGCACACGATGAAGACGAAATGTCAGCATTTACTTCTAACGTTTACAGTCAAACCTGGACTAGTACCCATCTACACAGGCAACACCTGACAATTAATAAAAAAAAAACAATAACAGTTCCCTGGAGTATATTTCTAACAAAATTTCACACATGCACACACACAAAAATTAACAAACAACTTCAAAATGTTCCCCATTTTTCAAACTTTGAGAGGACTATCAAATTTGTGAATGTCATGGTGTGGGAGGCAGACAGTGTTTGTTTGATCAAAGAGACTGTGACATAAAGTCTGCCTAACTGTGTAAACAGTCATAACCCATGGAGATATTGGGAGGGACTACATTTTGTACCTTCACAATACTGTAAATCTTGAAGTGGTTTTCGAAGGTTTAAACTTTTTGTGACCTCTCCAATGCAAATACATGACATTGTGAATATGCAATTCCAATGTATGACTTCTGCGAGACACAATTGTTTTTTTTTCTTGGAACACAAAACCTCTTGTTCCTTCTACTGCAAACTTACGTCCCTATGAAAATAAATGAATTTACAGTATTGATTGTGCTACCAGATACTGCAGGAAAAACAGCAATAAATCTTTTTTTTTTCAAATTTCTTCATCATTTTCTTTTCTAGCTAACTGAAGATTCATTTATTTAAAGCCAACATCGTTCATCTTTTTAAAGGCAAATAATTTCTCCCTTTCGCACGAACAACGCTCTGTTGTAGGATTCCTGGCGACATAAACCATGAACAGTTCATGTGCAAATGGAGGATAACAGGTGACAGTGCTGGATATTGAGTACCGGCGAATTTACGACTGATAAATACGTTTATGTTGCAACCTTATTGAAATCCAGCCGATAGTATCTAATTTCCGCTATATCACCATTCGGGCTACAAAACTGCCAGAGCAGAAGGGACGACCTATTAATCAGCATAGTAAGAGTTAAAGAATATGACTAACTCTGCTACCATCCCTGGGAAAGTCATTAACCACACAAACCTACGGCATAGAAGTGTATCATTCCACTGCACTCTATACAATAATGATAATCCTGTTTGATATCAGCACCTGACCAGACTGCTTTGGGCAATGGTGCTAAGTTTGTCAGAACTTTGGGGCAATATTTCTGCTAGACGCCTTCTTCTGCAATGGAAGTCTAGATGAATTGACTAAAAAGCATTCAATTTGTGCGTCCAAATGCTACCATACCTAAAAAATAGTTTACATGTCCGAGGAGAAGGGAAATAGTACCGAATGTGAAAATTGTCTTATGTCTGTTTGGAGTTATTTTACCTCCGTAAAGAAAATGGAGGTTTGTTTTTTCCTGTGTTTGTTTGTTTCCACATGGCCCATTGGTGTAGGTTGTAAATGGATATAATTGGGCTCTGTATGTGTTTCTGTGCGAGAAAGTCATTAATCACTTCATCTCACTTGTTATTTTTACAGGTGTTTTTGGTACATGACCTGTTGACAGCTGATGCTTTTCCTTTGCATGATAAAGAAGGGGATTGAAAATGTGTTACCATGCATCAGTAGTTTTCTAGTAGCCCTTTTTTTGGTGAGAGATTTTCAATCCCTCCTAAAAAGTCATGACTTGTAAATATCATGGTTTCATGGAGATCTGAGATCTCTGAATTCTTGTTAGTTGTAGCCCTGACAGTGCCTTCCTTACCTGGTGCTGTTTGAGCCTGACCTCAAGGTCCTCCACCCCACTGATGTTGTAGATATCATTTACAAACATTTTGGCCTCCATGTCAGATAGCCAGGCCTGCAGGTGCTCTATACTGGCTTCCAGGGCAGCTGGGGAGGGGGACAGAACAGAACAACAGTTAGAACTGGGTTCAAGGTGGTCATGTGGGAAGGTGGGGTACATAACATAAGGTAGTTACAAGTCAAATACAGTTAACAATTGTTGCCTAAAAGAGTCTTCTTCATGTTCACCTGCCTAACTCTTTATCTCCCTAACAGCAAGATTTTGCTGCTACTGTGATGCCCCCTATCACACAAGACTGAAAGAGCAGATTATTGTGTCCCATCTTGGGAAGCCTTCTCACTGCATGGACAGCCCTACCATTTAAGGAAACTGAACAGTCAGGACCAGTCAGTGTCTTCAACATGCCTAACATGTGGAAATACCGGTAATTATGAAAACAGGAGCAAC
Organism: Branchiostoma belcheri; assembly: GCF_001625305.1. NCBI lineage: Eukaryota > Metazoa > Chordata > Leptocardii > Amphioxiformes > Branchiostomatidae > Branchiostoma > Branchiostoma belcheri. The sequence continues at coordinate 1,825,455 of NW_017804309.1, forward strand.
CACACTTGGTGAAACATAGTGTATAATGTACATGTACACGCACACGTAACAGCATAAGCAAGGCCCTCATTCTCATGTTTTGACAGACCATATGTTTCCAAGTTCAGTGACACCTCGTTTATTTACTTTCCTTGATGCCTTTGACTCCCCATAAAGGCTTCCCCTGGTGCCCAGGGCCTCTCTTGCCAAAGTAACCACCTCAGGAGGTTGTAGCAATCTTGTAGTGTACACCTGACACTCATCACACTTTGTAGCAAGGGAACCTTATAGCAGTACATGTGGCGAACAACGCTCAGTACACAACAGGTACTGCACTAATCTCACAATGTCTTCAGTAATCCACACCCTGCTTTTTGTAAGTGTCACGTACAGGGAAAATTATCCACAGGGTCTTTACATTGTTTTTCCAATTCCAACCAAGCAAATGTATCCTTTGTTAAGGTCATTGTTGTTGGAAATGGTATGGTTTGGGTTAAGGAGTCCCAGTCTTGTCCTCCTCCCTCTTCTTTCAAGTGTTTTCTAAAATTCTAAAGCAGCCTGACCAATGGACTGATCCCATTGGTGCATGCATCTTGGTAGAAATTTTAAATGTGAAACTAAATCAAAGAAATGCAAAGCAAATATGTAGAAATGCTAAAATTTTACTGATATGCATTAATATGTACTCTGTCTTTTGTTAGTTGTCTCTTTTGACAGACAGCCATTATCCCTGTCATCTGTACACTGTTAAGTAGGTAACACAGCACTTGTTACTACCACACTCCTAACTGTGACTTTGAAGTCTGGCACAAACAAGAAGGGTTCCTTGTGTTCTAGCCCCAGTCCTGCAGAGCTCATCTCAATCAATCTCCTTCCCCACAACATGACACTAAAAGGACATGAAAGAAACTCTTGCTGCCTACAGTCCTGTACCCAGCATCAGATGAGACCCAGGTGTAGCCTGCCAGGAGTGCCCCACCATAAATATCAGTCGCAACACTTTATGTTACCTAATAAGGGACGGCACCCAGGTGTAGCACCAGGAGCATGCCTCCCTCCTATGACCCAATGCCCTTATTCAGCTCTTAAAACAGAGCAAAACATCACACCTGCCAACTGTCACTACTTTCTTTTAGTCCGTTTTAGAGCCAGTACAGACTAGTTTGACTGCACAGATAAATCCTACAGGTGTGTTCACAGGTGTGTGCACAGGTAACTACCACAGGTGTGTGCACAGATGGTAAACCTAGCTGGACAAACTTCCCCATCTTCCTGACATGCTCTCATTTATCACCTTGCAACATGATGTTTTCCCCCACCTGACATCCATCAAGTGTCATGGAGCACTGGGTTGTTCAAATATTGCTACATGTGGTTACCATGGTAATGGGTTTAATGCAGTGTCAGCATGTGTGAAGTCTCTCAGCTCTTCCCAGTTCCTGTTGATGGATTTACCACTGACTAACCTTTTTTCCAGGCTTCTATGTGGTGATAGCGCCTGCAAGTAAAGTTTTTTTTATTTGATCACATTGGTGACTTTCTAAAAAGACTGAAACTGAGCATCTATTTGAAAATACAGTTTGCATTACGTCAAATTTCTTAATAATTGTAACAGATGTGAATCAATACAACAGTTATGAGCTTGTTTCATATTCTAAGAGACCCAAGCTTGTCATTTTTGTTTGACAATTCCTGGTATCCAATAGATGACAACATTTGAACATTTGCACACAGAGTGCGGCTCAACAAGTGGATTTCAAGTTCTCTACCTAACAGTAAAACCTGTGTCCAGTCTTTTGTTGCAGGTGAACATGTGGAATGTAGGTAATTCATCTTTTCCCACTGACCCTGCCTTTCGTTCTGCTCTTATTCTTGTAACCTCAGAGCTGTCCTGAATCAACAGCAGAGTGTCTTTCCTTTCAAACCTGTTCTCAAGATCCCCCTATATCAAGTCAAGGATAAAAACTGCTGCATCAGCCCTACTGCAGGCACCCTGGAAGGCTGTGAAGCTCCTTTGTTATCACAGAAAGTTATAGAAAGTTGTTTGTCCCTTACATTTAGTTGATTTAATTTCAATTTTCATTTTCCAATCCTTCAGTGCCCTATCTAAATCTAAATTGATTAGTGCTACATTTGTATTTCCTGAGGCAAACCAAATCATGCACCCCCGAAGCAGCCCTACTGTGAGAACCCTTGAGCAATTGTGTAGTTCCTTTGTTTCTGCAGAGATTTACCCTTAGCCCCTGCGACCCTGACCATGGTGAGACATGTAACAAGGTAACCAGACAAGGGTCTCCCTTACAACTACCTGTAACAGATCCCTCTGCCTATACACGACCAACAATGGGGAAAATTGGGCTATTTAAAAAAGGCTGCAACAGCTTGGCTGTGGTTTACTCATGCCAAAATCCGGCCGATCAGACACTACAGGTTGCTTTTGTTGGGCGAGGGGAATGTGTTCATAATAAATGGAAAATTTTCATTCAAACAGCCAGTGAATGGACTTCAAAGCTTTCTTTCTTCAACTCACTACAGCATGGAGAAATGTTGACATAATTTGTCGCCATTCAACAATGCTCTTAACATTCCAAACACCCAGTCAATTCAGGATCATAATCTCTGTCATGGTTTTGGTACATTTAGAAACATTATACAATGTAAGTGAAAGTAGACAAATAAGTGAAAGTAGACAGAACTGGTACTTGGACAGCATAACTTTTACCGAAGCAGCAATGGTAGTAATATGGATTACCAGTTACATATTAAAACTTCAATCAAGATTGCATGAAAATACACGGTATCAAGTTTTTAAAAGCACAATGAATAAACTTACTGGTAGAGCTCAAAATAGAATATAACAATTATACTTGACCAATCTTGTTAAGTCATAGAATACTCAAAATTCATGTTCAAATTGGAAATAGTCTTGCGTACCGAGCACCATTTCGTTCTCCCCCGGTGGCGTGATGCCGCCCTCGTGAGCGAGGTTCACCCGCAGAAGGTCCCACTTCTTGGTGATGGTGAGGAGCTTGTCGCTGATGTCAGAGAAAAGGTCGGGGTAGGCCGCCTTCAGACGCTCCCCCTTCTGCAGGAAGGTGTCTCGCCTGCGCTGGTACAGCCCCATCTCAATCTCATAGCTCTGCAGAACAAGATCTTTTGGTTAACATCTTACTACATGTTTTAACATAAAAGTTCATCAGTCTGCCTATGTGGAAGAAAAATGCAGAAAAACTACACTGTATACCCAGCATTGCAATGGAATGGACTATGGGTAAAGCCATTTCTTTACCATGTTGGATCCACAGTTCGCGTGTAATCAACACATTTGCTACAATGTACATGTTGTAAAAAGGCATTGCGTCTTCTCCAAATGGTATAGGAGAAGTTAAAATTGAAACCTCTTATGTTTGCTTCCGCTGAAAACACCCACTAGAGCTCATACCTGGAGGTCTGCCATGTTGGCAGACAGGATTTCGGCTGCCGACAGTTCCTGTGTTGTTAAATCCCTCCCAAAGCCAGGCTGACTACACCGGCACGACTACCAAAACACTGCGTGACTACCACCAGGCTCGCACCACCTGAGCCAGCTGGGGGATCAGGTTACCAGGGGCGGGGCATAGTGTTCTAATTATATGCAGCATGAGTGGGGGGGTGTTCCTTCCCGCAGACCTGTTAACTAAATACTGTCATTTCTACCTTGGAAACTGGAGATCAAAGTAACATCAAAATGATGCCAACATGTCAGGTGTGGATGAACAGATAAGTTTCTTCAATATCTAATTTCTTTGTCTAAGGGTATCCTGTTACATAACAGCCCAATCAAAGGCTATGACAGAGTCTTTCAGGCTTTGCTGGCTGCTATTGGACAGGTGTTTGAGTGACTGACAGGTGGGCAGGACAAACAGGTGGAAGAATCTGTACATACAGGTCTAATTTGGGTATTGTTACAAGAGGTGAGGATTTAACAGCCTTTTATCTAGTCAGATTCTATTTCATGAAGGTTATTTCACATATACATTCAGTTTTCTACATTCTGGGACAAAAGTCTAACAGATCCTCATAAAAAAGGAATTTTTATCTGTAAGTTAAAGTGAGGGTTGATCTGAAGGTGTTAACCTTCATAGCTGTTTGGCACCAAATACATTTCATCTAAGCATTGATATGTCATCTCACAAACAAACAAACAAACAAACATGCTACTCGTACCTTACAGAGATGTTTGATCTGCTCCTCAGACATCATGAGGTCGTCCCTGTCGGTGAGGACACCCTCAATCTCCCCCAGCCACTCCGCCAGCTCCTGGTGCTGTGTGTGGAAGTCTGACAGCTCGTAGCTGTGCGCCCCTGCCCCCGGGGGGGAACCATGGGGGGACAGGAGCAGGCCGTCCTCGGGGGACAAGCTCAGCAGATCCCAGCTGGGGAAGAGGTTGAAAAAAATGTTTTCTTCCATACATGTCACAGGGTACTGACTTGGGTTCAAAAATACTTACATAATTATCACATAAACGTTGTTGTGCATTAAGAATATTTGACTGTACATTGAAAAAGGTTAGGCAACACCTTCTTCTCATGCAGAAGTTAAACACCTGAAGCTAATTATCATTAATACCCAGTAAGGCCCTTTCCATTCAGTTTAACATAACATCAACTCACATGATGTTATGTTAAACAAAGCATGGATTTATTGAGAATAGTAAAGGTGATCATATGTAGGTATTAAAATGAGCAGTAGTGAAGCCACATCGTACTGTCCGATATCAAAAAAGTATGATATGTTTTTCAAGACTTGCGTTTTCAGACTGATGGAAAGAAGGAAAGGAACACTTCTAAGGATCAGCCAAATATTCTATCAGCCTGTAATCTGACCAGCAGACAGATGGGGTGGAGGGAATGTTCCCCTGGTTGGTACTTACTTCTAATGTGTCAGGCCAAATGGAACGTATGTTATGGTGCTAATTAATTCTGGCCCATTTCTGTGTAGGAAATTAAAAATGTTCATTTCAAAAGTGATCTATTATTAGAAATCTTCCATCTATATCTAAGTAGCAAATTCCTTCAAATTGAGAAGAATCTGTGAGCACTTCATTAGTGAAAATGAGTGATTGGCTCATAACTGTGTCAAAGAAAATGATCAAATGTCATAAAGAGGTCCATTTCAATCTATTTCTTTCCCTTGGACTTGTATTGAGATTTTCAGGAATGTTCATCATATAATTATCCTACACATGTACATACAATAATAAACACAATATTGCCTTATAAAATATTCATGTGTGAAAATGTCTTATTTTCCCTCATGCCATATTAAAACTACAACAGATGTTGAAAGGAAGAAAATTTGGGTCCAAACTCATTGTGTTAAATTACGCGTTCAGTCTCCATAAGATAGCTTTCATTTACTTTATTCAACAATTTGGCCTTTTGTGTTTGACATTTTAGATCATTATTCTACATTTTTGGTTTAACTTTAATCCACAATTTGTGGAAGATGAGTCTGTTTATGAGATTGTACATCGTGTTTCTGTGTAAAAGTTCAAGTGAAAAATGAGACTCGTCTTCCAGCAATCAGCGGAAGGTCAGCTGGGATTTGCCAGACGACTGCGCACCTGCCTGCCAGCACAGTCTGTCATCATTTCCCACCATCAATATTTAATGAGGAGCAAATTGATATGACCGCAATTTTCCCAGGTAAACCACATCGTCATTTGTTGCATGCGTAGTCCAGTGGTTAGTGACCCTGCCTCTCGACCAAGAGGCCATGAGTTTGAATCCCGGTTGTTGCTGAAATGCATGCAACTCGAAAGGGATGCTGTCCCTAGGACAATCCATGGTTCACTGTTCATTGCAAATGTGGAAAAAGAGCTAGGAGAATCTAAGGTTTCCAGAGGATGTTTTCAACATAATATTTTCTATTTCTCAGGTGTGCAGCTAATAAGTTTCTACGGTAAATCTTCTCGGTGGGCAGATTCTTGAAGTTACTGGGTCAAAGCAAACAGTTTACGTAAACACAGAGTTGGTAACACCTCATTACCAAATCAACAACATCACGCCAGTCCATCTGGGTTATGTAGCAACACCATATTGCCATGATTATAATCCTATACAGATTTAGTGGTGTGGTTGCAACATAATGTTTTTTGGTTTGTGGCTATTATGTGTGGTAAAATCTACTAACATAATTTCACCAGTTCATCTATATCCTCCACCCTGAAAAATGTCACTATCTAAACAGATATCCAATACAACACCCCTCAGTATAGTGCATGCCTAGGGGGTGCTGCACTAGACTAGATCTCAGACCATTTTTTGAGGTGAAGGATTTATGTTACCTGGTAGGTAAACGGTAATGGAGGTTACAAATACATTCCTACTCATTGAAAGAAAATTGGTACTATTCTATGCCACTTGTCCAAACCTTGCAGTAGATGAAGCTAACCCTTTTCAAATAAACATTACAGTACTAGCATTTTTAACATCATTCATGTTTGGAAAGGCAAACATTCAGAGAGTAGCTTGGGGAAAGGCCACAGCAATTTGGGCTGAAGTTGTTGAAAAGTGTAAGAATTTTGTTTGCCATATTTAAAAGTTAATGTTATGTCAAAGGAGAGCTGTCATCCAACACACTAACATACTCCACTGCACTTACTGTAGTAAATAGTTAGGGTTATAAACAAAATCTACCAATTTGCAAATGGTAAACGAAAGAATTTCAAAATCTTTTAACACTTCCACTCCTAGCATCAGCCTAGCAACAGCAGCAGCTGAATGGAAATAGCCACATGCTACCATAAGAAATAAAAGCCAAAAAAGTTGAAACTGATTTTCAGCTGACCTCTCCTCTGCCAGCTCCTCCAGGTGGAACCTCACCACAGAGTTGACCTTGATGTCCGTGGGACTGTCGCTGACCCCTGACCCTGACAGCTTCAGTGACATCTCCTCCATGGCATCCTGGGCCGTCTCCATGGCAACCGCCTCCTTCAGATCCTGCAGGAGCAAAAATTCATACTTTTCAGCCCTCTTTTGTTCTATACATCTATGCCACATTTATTTTATCTTTGGAATGAAGACAGACTGATGGGATTAAGCTTAGTTTTCACAGTCAGAAAATTTCTATGAATGAACAGAAGAGACCACAACATAAAAGGTGAAAGGTTATGACCTGTATCACCCCATGTCAAGGGTTATTCCAGAGTTATCCAGACTGAATCCATATTTAAACTGTTGATTCTCACTTGAACATCATCCTGCACTGACATTTCCCAGGCCAAATAGGGACAAGGGTCCCAGTAATCTGAACTACCCCAGGGGAAGATTACATGTAGTTTCCGCTTATCTCAGCTAAATCGCTCTAGATCAATGCTGTATCAAAAACTGAGGAATGCTGACATATAAAAAACTTATGAATTTGACAACCTATTCAACCTCATAAGACTTGTCAGAAAGTGGAGAATATTGTAGAACAGTTACTGTTTTCCAAAGTCTGGAGCTTGCGTTCAGGTGCTGAGAAGAAATGTTGTGCCAGACAGTGTGACTCACTGCGTAAACCACGGAAACAACACACTTCACTAAGCATGGTTGAACAAGTTCATAAAAATGATCTAGTAGACAAGCAACCAGCAAAACTATCATAAATCCAGAACTGTGATCATTGTACTGTACAGATGTAGCAACTGATTCTCACAACCACTTGACTCAGAACATAACAGTTGCTTCAGAATCTACTAATTGATCTAGCTACTGACACCAACTGAACATTGCCATGAACAAAGAAATATTTGTAGATGTCACAACAAACACATTCCCTGGTACACTTACTGAAAAATGTTTTCTCTGCAGGTGCTATCTCTTTCCTACCACCCACAAGAAGCCTTACCTTTGTCTATCCAACAGTTTATGCCCAGAAATTTGAAGACAATGTTTACCAGCACACAATTCTCCCACCCGCCATGACTGTTGCTCTCCTGAACATGTGTTGTGCATCACTCACTTCCTTGGCAGCAGGAAACCTTTACGTCATGGCGACCAACCTTTAACTTAAGATCCCCTCAAGGCCTGTTGGCATGCAACACTGCCTCCGACAACTTAACATTGGTACTATAATAGTGTGTAGGAAAATTACAGAAACTTGGTCATGCTGCATAGGAAAATACATTTAGGAAATGCCTAGATCTTAAAAATCATACCCTTTTGTAGCCATTGCATTGATGTTAATTTTTTTTCTTTTCTTGTTGATATCATTTAGACAGCCATACAAATGCCCCTATGCTTCTGTTGTGTCAATAGAGCATCTGTACATGAATAAGCTTTAAACACAAGCTACAACATGGGGATATTTACAATAGGTTTATAAAGGTTTTTGCAGAACCAATGTTCTGAATGGAGACAAATAAATAGACTAGTCTGGTTACTTCAACTGAAGAGCCAATGAAGGTCTGTTGGCATGCAACAAATACAGTCTTCTATTTATCGACTTAGGCTACATATCCACAGGCCATCATGATATAACATTACATACAGGTGGCAGACTATATGTGGGGATGTCTACAAATGGTTTAAAAAGTTTTTGTGGAACCAATTTACAAAGAGATACACTGATTATACTAATCAGACCAGACCTCCTGTCATAGTTTTAAGACCCCTATGGTTACCTAAAACTAGAACATCCCCCCAGGTAATAGCTACATGTACATTCCATAAACAAACACTTTCCACTCCCTCTCCAACCACTGAAAGAAGCCTGTCTGGCCCAGGTATGGAATTTACATATCCACAGAAGCTGAAAATGTTTTTCATCAAAATACAGAGAAATCACCTGTGTTCCTGTTTTTTTTTGTCAGCAGGTGTGATGTCTGTCACTGACACCGGGACGCTACAGCACACGCTAACCACCAACACATTGTCTCATCTCCCACAAACCAATAACAATTGTGTTTAAAGTGCGTCACCCTATTTAAAGAGTCCTGCGGCGGTTTGAATCCTGCAAAAACAAAACAGGACACACCTTTGCTGTCTGACGGCTACCATTACAGGCATTATAGGGGAGTGCCGAGTTCTGAGCCATTGATTGTTAAACACAGACCTGTAACTGATGCAGAACACTGGAGTTTCACTGAATGACTTCAGGACAACAATGGCAGTCAAAGGTCAGCATTGGATTCTAAAGAGAACACTGCTCTCAGAGGCTCATACTGAATAGCATACAATGGCACATCCTTAGAATTTTCCCTTTTACCTGTTAGCAGAAACTCTTTAACTAGTTTAAGCCTTAAGTTACAATCAGAAGTGCCACTGACTTCCTTGAAAAAGCTTCTGTAGTGTTACACCCACCTGAGGGCATGTTCAACTTAAGAGATTTCCTGACACATATGTTCTATGTCATAATATGTGTAGTGTGTACTTTTTCTACAAAGTAAGCATACATACTATAGGAAACAGTCATAGATTCATGGACACTGTTGTAACCACATTGAACTGATAGCAAGGACATTATACCATGCATACTGCTATGTCCTTGCTGCTAGCATAGAAAGAAATTGGTTACTTTGCATGGCCAGGGCCACTTTCAAAAAAACTCTAAGAAACTTATTTTTTGTTTGACATCATCACAAACTGAGATTTGGGCTGTGTCTCCCTTAGTCTAAAGACAAAGTTGTCTGACTTGAAAGTGTGCCAAACAAAGCCAGAGCTAGTAGGTTGAGTGATCATCTCATTAAGGCCTGATACTACATGCCACACAATAGAACATAATTTACACACAACAGGTACAATGAAGATGCACTGCCAACATGGTGGAGATCTTTGATTTCTGTTGACCTACAAACAAAGCTTTGATACTTGAAAGCCAAAGAGATTTAGAAAACTGCATAATCATCATCATAACAACAACATAATCTTACTACAAAAGACAGGCTGACAGAAGTGCTGTGACTCCCCAGTGTTTACAATGAAGGATGATTGTTTGGTGCAAGCATGGTTGACTACAGAACTAGTCTGAAGGGTAAAACAGATTAAGAAACTGGTTCATTAACTTGTTAACTTAAGGCAACATGTTATAGTAACTACAACTCTAACAACACAGACAAGTTGATGTAAATAATGACACTGCAGCAGTGTTGTTAAATGAACAACAATTATGGTTCAAGCATGGTTGCCTACAGAACTAGTCTACCTTGCAGAAATGTAGAAAGACAAGCTGAAGACCTCACCTCTCCGTTTGCGCCATCACCACGTGGCGCGGTGAGGTCCATTCGGAAGGACTCGAGCGCCAGGCTGATGGCGCGGTGCTGCTGGTTGACTGCCCTGACCAGCTGAGCCCACCGCTCCTCTATTGTGTGCAGGACGGCCTCCAGGGCAGGCCTCTGTGTGTGGAGCGACCCGGCCAGATGATGCCCCTCCTTCACCACAGCACTGCGCAGGACAGCGTTGGTGTCAATCTGCATCTTAAATGCCTGGTGGGGCAGGGGAGTGAAAGGGGTCAGTGGAGTGGGTGGGTTGGCAGGGATTCACCACAATAACAGAGTATTATGTTTTACTATCTGGTACATCTGGTAACACATAGGCCACTACTGTAACAATATTTAATCTTGGTTCAAAAGTGATTACCAACTGAAATCTTGTTGCTAAGCATTGCTTCATGATTTTACTTGGATTTTGCAAAGTAAACTTGAATTATACCTGTAGGAATCATGACTGTGTCAACAACAAAGGGACATCATTGTATCCACTGTTTAGGATGTGGGTGTCTGGTAGATAAGATGGTATACATTCTATCCTTGGTTGTCAAAAAGTAGGATTGTTTAAGCAAGAGAGCAACATAAAAACAGAAGCTTGAGAGGAAAACTCAAATAACTGTATTTGCTCTCTGAAATACTCAAAACTGTGTGACTCAAGCTACAGACTTTCCCATCTGACTCTAGTTTCCCCGATCATTATACATGTATTTCAATTTATCAGCACTTTACCATCTTCTTTCTGAATCTGAGGACCAACTACTTTGATTGGGGAGGCCTAAACTAGGAGAACAAATGGTCTGACCCATGAAAACATCCCAGGTCAACAAGGAGGAGAGTCATCTTCCACTGTACATGTTATATACATTGTATGTAGGCTCAGAAACAACAAAGGGGAATATTTGAGTGGGGGACATCTGGTGACCACCTTTGTCATACATGGGCCACTCCAATTTATTGACTTGGTTGTTGGATTGTTCAAAATAATTTCAAACTGAGGTGAGTATACAAAACAAAGCCTGAGGAGAAAAAACATTGAGAGGAATATCTTTAATATGCGCATGCACCAGTGGGCATTTCAGTAAGCTTCGGTATCTTGGGAAGACCCTTGGTCTTTGTTTCCATTTTGCTCTTTCGCCTTACTTTACGTTTTACAACAATAAAATGCCTAGAACCAAGGACATGACTTGGTGAGGCCCAAAATATCATGAATGAGAAAAGAGCAGATACTACATGTACCATTATTTTCATAAAGAGCATGAAAAATGCCACAGATCATGTGATTATTTAGTTACAGCACATGACCAAGGACAAAGCTAGGATAGGAGCTGATCTGGGCCAGAGCCAGATGTGCACTTTCAACATTGATTTAATAGAACAAAAGGTAGCTTCCACCATGTACCAGGCCTTCCTATTATCATTAAGGGTTATGGATATCAAAATTTGCCAAAAATATGGTGAATAATTGGCTAGGGCCCGTACAGTTTACAAAGAATCCAGAGGAATACATGCACAAGTATATCTACAAAGTTTTGAAACAATAGTTTCTGACTTGTTTGTGCCCTATTTCTATACAAATCAAACAGATCCATCAGTTAGGCAAAACGTGAAAAGTCAACCAAATCATCAAAGTATATCCCAAATAACACTTTATAAGCCCTAATAACAATTCATAAGTAACTGAATTTGATTTGAACCTTACAATATTTGCAGGATATATTATGACATTTGTGTAAAATTTTCTAATATAGGCTGACACTGCCTGACTGTATAGAACCATAGATTTATGTACAACATACAACAGTGCCCCCTAGTGGACAGAGCAAGTACAGCACCCACATCTTCATCAGGTAATGCTTTTTCGAGTACATTGTAGTAAGAATGCAATGCTGTTTTACATCTCACATTTTCCACCAAGCATGGGTCACCCATAATCTTCTCAATCAGTGTGTTGGGTTCTTTAACATGTGGAGGTTTAAAAATAACCCTGGAGATTCCCCCTATATAGGCGCTCCTACTAATGAAATCATGATTTGTCAAGTCTATATTTATATCAACATTTATAACATCTTGATTTTTCAAATGCAGCCATGTTATTTTGTGGGGGCCCTACTTGATTTTTATTTGCCTTCAGGACCTCCATAAAATCAACATGTTGTGGGCCTATGTACATGTATATATTATAAGGCATGTATATACATGTAATACCTACACAAAAACCCAACAGCCACCCACACATTCATATGCAACCCCATGCACAAGGTCAACAGCAGTACACACGGAAAAGGTCAGCCCATTGGCAGACCTTTCAGATTGGCTGGGGATGGGACTAATGAAAAACTGTGACTGGGGACCATTCAGAGCGGATCTGTCATGTTCTGTAGTTGAAAGTATACAACATGGCTGCAAGGTCATCTGAGGGTCAAGGGAATGAGTCTTTGAGGGTAGTTTCAAAGGGACTTGTGATTTTTTACATGGAGGGCATTTGAAGGTCAAAACATCCAACTGATCCCTGGAGGAACTGAAATGTACAAAAGTAACAAACTGATCTTGAATATGAAAGATTTTGGGGAAGCCCTGAGTTACAAAAATAGTAAATGCAGGCATAAAAAAAAGAACTCAGACTCACCAGGTGTTTCTCCAAGAAGACTTGAAGGCTGACCAGATCCTCCCCGGGTGTCTGGAAGGCGGCTGCTTGCTCGGTCATGTTCTCAAGGAACTCGCCCAGCATCTTTAAGTCCTCTGCAAAGGCCTGTATAAGGAGATTCTGTTGTTATACAGCGTTGCCTCTTTTTTTTTCATTTCTCAACCCACTTGAAGTTTACAAAAAGGACAGATGCTACTGTATCATAGTGTATGTGCAAAAGTTCAACTCACAATTTACAAGGACCACAAGTATAATGGATTAAGAAGAAGAAAGATTAAGATCATGTGTGTTGGCAGTTGGCATAGAGCTAAAAAGTTATTTCCATCATCATCCCATTAATACCCACCTCAAACTGTTCCTTTATGGCTTCAGGAAGCGAATCCGTGACCTTAAATGTTGAAAGAGATGTGCCGACAGCTGTCTCCTCCTCCCTGGCACTCTTTCCCTCCTTTGCCTTTTCCTCCTTCCCTTTAGCTCCCTTTTCATCTTCTCCAAGAGTCTTGGAGACTTGGGGATGTTCTTGAGGCACATCTTGCGTCTCGGCCCTTGGAGTGGAGTGCTTGGGCTGCGGGAGGCAGTAGAAGATGGGGAGGGAGGGGGGCGAGGAGGAGAGACACTCCCAGCTCATGTGAAGATCTTCCAAAGAACTCAAAGCTTCATCCAGGTCGTCCTCACTGCTAAAACCACACGCTCCTTTGTTGGCGACTCTAGGAGACTCTTGAGTTGAATTCTCTGCAGATTCGCTTCCATTGTAAAACTCAAGTCCCTTCTTCCCAAAGGAACCATAACCGTCATCATCCAAGGAGCTATTCTCCAGCTCCACCAGTGAAGCCATGTACTCGTTCACGTCAATCATGAGTTCATTGAGACTCTCGTCCGACGAGGACAGCTCCCTGGCCAGGTTGTCCGGGCGACACCCGCCATGGCTGATGGAGATCGGATTACTCTGGTTCATGGTTGTCAAGGTTGTCTGCTGGGTCCCTAAGGTTGTCTGACGGGAATTTGCAGAACTTGTCAGTTCATCCGTTCGACGCTGAAGCTTCTCTACTGCTGCAATCAGTCCTTGTGTGCTCCTCTCGACGATCCTCCTGTGACTGGGTCTCTGGAAGCCAGATTTTGGAAACCTGTTGTCTTGTTCCCTGCCTGTCTGCCGGTTGTCACACATGGTCCCACCTGAATAAATTCAAACCAACTATTAACAAAATTATACACCTATATCTGTTTTTATACCCCAATTAAGAGTAATTTTATATCAAGTAAACAATCCATTCATAGCAGTCAAAACTGTCAAGTGACCGCTTCTACATAAGGAACACCTGGCCAGTGTGACCACTTTTAAGCATTAAGAATCCTGTCTATAGCAACTACATGTCCACATAGACTGGATTTTATTGGTCCCCTGAATGGTCTTCTTGGGCAGTTTTATATTTGACTGCACTTGATTTGTTTGAATTTCCTACCTAATCTGCACATCCTATAGCTATGTATCATCCTGTTTCATATTGTTTAATGTATTATACTATTACATGTACAGATATACAAATATGCCAGACTAACCTTCTCCCCCAGAGTGGGGATGACCGTGTCCTGTCCCCAGGGGTGGGGCTGTGCTCCCCTCCCCCACCAACTCCTGTAGGCCGGCCACCTTCCCCTGCAGGAGGTCCCAGAAGTACTGGATGTTCTTCAGGTCCGTCTGGAGCGAGAGGTCGGGCTCCCGGTCCAGGTGGCGCTTCCCCTTCTGCAGGGTGATCTGTACAGGGATCTTGTGCTCACGGATCGTGTGCTGCAGCCTCTGTAAAATATAAACAAAACATGTAAACAAACAAAACCTGTAGTTTATCAATGAAGCCTTACAGGATAATCTGAACAGAAACCTTGAGAAAATGGATGGTGTGCTGCAACCTTTGAGAAACAATCAGATGCAAACTGAACCCAAACATGAACCATGGAATCCTACAGAGGTATAGAAGAAATTGTTAAACCTAGCCTAGGAGACCTAGCCTAGAGCTGCAAAAGATTAGAAGACCTGTTGGTCAAAAATAGAATGTTAGACACTGAATGGTTATCCATGAGTGATACATTGTGGTAAGAAAGCTGCATTTGTAATGACTGAGAACCTGGGACATTACCAGTAATGAGACATTTCATGCCTCAACAGCACTTCGAGGGTGTGGCAGGTAAGCAATGGTAGACCCAGGCAGTAGTTTTACATATTCTAGGTAATCACCACGACATAAAAATGGATTACAAGCCCTCAAAGTACAATGTTACTGTAGTATCCTAGCTTCAAACAGTACCTGAGGCTGGGCAGAGGATAAAGTTACTGATGTGAACACCTGAAAATCACAAACAAAACCAGCTTGCAGTGGGCACCTGGCGACGCAGGTACAACACATTGCTACATGTAGCCTGGGGGCAAGCACTGGGTTAAATCAATCCCAGCCACCCACTCACTGCAAAACACAAACAAGCTTACATCCTTCTATCTATAGCTGTGCAATCTAAAAATATGTTTCAAATTTCAAATGTAATCTTATCGTATCTATGTTTTTTCAACATTTAGGACTGCACTTCTCCAATTTGGGGTGCACAAAACTGTGCATGTGTCTGGTGTTTAGAGCCTTGATCATCAATTTTGTTACCCAGTGTAGAAGGTTAACACAGAAGCTAACCTTTCTTCCAACGAGTGATTAGTCATACATTCAATCCTGAAAGGGGCTGCAGGAGAGACAGATGAAAATTCAGTTCAATTTTGTTTGTTGTGTTGGAACAGAAAAATCTTATCTCAAATCTTGGCATTCCTTCAAAGGAGAAAGTACATACTTAGAAAGTGAGAAAATACGTGATTGACGTCTTAACATTTCTAGGGTGAAATCTGAGCTGTTTACGGATACTTTGGGAAATACACCACCTTGTGATTCCCACAAGAAAGTGAGAGTAGAAATTACAACAACTTGATCCTGTTCAGTAACATAGCTAGGAAGAGGGGAAAGGAGATTTTCACAGTGTACATACAATTACAATATTACAACATTTGTCATCCAATGGAAATGCATATTCACTGCAAATGGAGAGGTCATCGCTAAAATAAAACCACTGCCAGCATTTTAAGATCAACACTTTCGACATTAATATGGGGAAATCACCCCCTCAGGTGACCTGGCTTGTTCCAATTTTGTGTTGGCACAGTTCCACTGAGAACAGTGATGGCACAATTTAACATTTCACACCAGGCTCACACCAGGAAAGGTGCCAAACCTGCCTCCCTGATATTTAAACTACACTTCTCAGTTGGTAAATATAAGGAGTTCTTAGCTGTCCAGGTTGGTTACTTTAGGCACTCAGTTATCAAATCTAACCTGTGTGCATCTCCATAGCAAGCTGTAAGCAGGAAAAATCACCAACATTATATGAAAATTAGCACTGTGCTTTAGTCTGCAAATAACCTTTGTAGTGTCAGCATTGGTTAGTTTAAGCAATGAATCATGAAGAATTGCTATGTGGAGCCTTACAATAAGTTGTAACTCAAAAGTAGGTGACATTTAAGACCGAGCCAATCTATTTCCTTGCTTCTGGGACGTTTTACAAGACTTGTCTTCCTTTTTGAACTGAAAAAAAGAAACATGATGAAAACAGGTCTTGGAGAAAAACGTGGGTTACTGTAACTCTGCTCCCCCAAACTTTCCCCTCTGGCTTTGCTTTCATGATGTCTTTCAAGTCTCATAAAATTCTCCTGAATCCAAGAACCAAGGAATCAAATTGGTGTGGCATTAATCTACAATAATTGTCATCCAGGACCCCATCTCCAGGAAGAAATTACAGATGGAGAAGTGGGACAGGTCGAGGCAATTCTTCTTTCTTCAGCTTCATCATGCTGTCCCGTTTACAGTAAAATGGTGTCATCTGTGTAATTACTGGTAGGTTTTGCTGACACAAATTATCCAAATTTTTTTTCTGCACACAAAGAACGAATTTCGAGGCCTGCTCAAAACGTGCCCTGATGTGTCTGTGTGTGATGTCTACATGTACATGTATGTCTACAAGAAATTGAAGTAACTGTATTTTTCCATCTATAACCAATGCAGCTGATATTCCTGCCTGAATATTCCTGACCGCGTGTGAGAGACGGGATGAGTTATGGCTGTATGGGATTGCCTGATGCCCCAGAATACAGAACAACGCCGCACAATCCCTTCACAAATCTACACAAACACTGATTACATACAAGACAACATTCACAGCAAATAGCAACACCATTACTACAACATCAGCACAAACAACCAGTATATCAGGTTTCCTCCTGGTGAAACGAAATAGGAGAATAGAGGACAAAACACCAGTTTAAAATACATGTGTAAATGTAATCACCCACCACCCTCTCCCACCCCATCCTCCAACCAGGGATTTTTGCTCCGACTGAACAATTTTCATGTACATGGTAAAGATGTTTGAAGAATCAACATCTCTTTTCAGATTTAAACATGTCTCATGTTTAAATCTGATTTTCCCTAGAACAGCCTGAAATCTCCCGACACCTCTGCTATGTTAAATCATGCAGACTCACACACAGCCGCTGCCAGGCAGGGAGCCTGACTGCCATCATGACCTGAACTGAGCTGTCCTTAAAACACCCAAACTGAAAACCTCACCATCACATCCTATCAACGAGAATACCAACCACTTACCAATATTCAGCCAGGGAGGAAATGATCCACAAGAAGACTGAGAGAGGGATAAGAGGGAGGAATATACAATGGGTATGCAACTCACACGCTGGCTCCCCAGCACTACAGATGGACGCTGGTGCATACATAATATCCCTTTACATCCCCCAACAATGGAACACGTTGGCTCACGCCCACAGCTGCATCGGTGTTGGGTATTCACAATGCGCGACACGACAGGCAGGCTACGTCGGCCAGGTGGGCCCTCTCTCCGCTAACAACACTTCTCTCCACGATAGCAGGTAATGAGATATAATACAGAACACTTCACAAATCTTGTAAGGACAGGTTTGTTAAGAGCTACATAATTACTGCATGTTATCCAGCAAGCCTGGAGATAATCCTCTTACGTCTTCCACCATTTCAATTGACAGTTTATTACCACAAGTCTTGAATCTACATGTAATCATGAGTCCTGTGCCAAGGTCTCAAAAACAGGATTCAACACAGACAGCACAGACAACACAAGATTTGACAGACAGACAGACAAACAGACAGACCTTAAAGTTAAATCAGGCAAATCATCAAAATACCACCCAGACCTGTCTTTGTCTACATTCCCTGTAAATTACCATGGGAAAGGTGTAATTGGATGATCCTTTTACGAGATATAACTTGTGGGGCTCTAATTTCTCTAAAGTCTAATAATGACGCCCCATAGCTATGATGTCTGTTCTTATTTGGCAACATTTTCTACATCTCCATTTATCACCATTTTAACCTGCAGCTGCAGCAAACATGATGTATCTAACATTTCCCCTACTGTTTTAGACCAAGGACGCTCTACAGAAGCCTCTTGTAGAAAAACCTTGGTTAGACAGAATAAGCAGGCCCTGATTATATATAATTATGACTCCCAACAGCCCAGATGTCTGTGCAAGGAGATATACATGTACCCTCCTTGGTCTCCTCACTTCCAATCAAGTTTCAGGAGCAACTGCTTGATGGGTAGAAGTTCATGTACACGTGACTAGATCCTTGAGGTAAAGTTATATAGTCTGTTGTTATCTTGGATGCCTGTTATCCAGGACGGTACATAAATCTAAGGCAAATAAACAAATGAATAAATTAATACTTCTGCTTACTAGGCAGTATAACATGTAACACAAGTCAAAATTCCCCTCTCTTGTAAATGTCTCTCACACCATGAGGAACTAATGGCTGTGTTATGGTTCCCCTGCTGACATTTGATCCATTCTAACCACCAGCTCTAATCCCCTTAATTCAGTCAAGCCTACCAACAAAACAAAAACTTGATCTGTCCTTTTTGTTGAGGTTTACATAATTCTGTAAACATTGAGGACATGATGATGCAGAAATACCTGGTGTCTTCCTGGCATGTTAATTTATTGCCTTGGCATTTTAGAAACAGACTGGAAAATGATTAGGTATAGGAAAGAAAGGGAAGGTAGATTTGAAAGTACTTGAGAAGTCATTGACACCTTCCTGTGATGTGTGTTTATTGTACTTTACCTTGGGGGGAGGTGTTTTTCACAAATACTTGTAAATTGACCTTACAGCTACACTTGTAACATTTATCTATTACTAACATCATTTGTTGGAAAGCGCCATACATTACTGTACCAAGAATATTATTCTGTCCTTGCAACTATAGTACCAAGGACAACATATAGTGTCCTTGACTGTACTAAACACTGATACACATTTATCATCATGCATAGGATCACTGAAGAATGTCATACACAATGACAATCACCGAGGAATAGCTGCCCCAAAATGCCATCAATTTAGAGTTAGCAACCAAGACTACTAACTACATCCAAATAGCTATCAAAACCTGAACAGTTGGAAATCAGCATAACAAAGTGCCCAGCTCCCTGGTCTCCCTTCCTGTACAGTACAATAACCCTGTTCTGTCCTCAGACTGAGCTGTCCTTTGTTTACCCACCATCTCACTTTCCCTTCCCACAACAGACCTGCTCAACTGATACCTGCTACAAGAATACAGGCCTTGTATGCTACCCTGTACCACTGACAAAGACTATAGAATGGACACACAAATCCTTTAGAAGTGCCCAACCTACAGCATATTCTGTTCTGGAGCTAAATACATTACACTGAAGGGAAGCAACAACAAGAGTTTGGAGACCTCAAAGCTCTGATATATCCACCATAGAGTATACAGACAAGAGCATAAAATGTGTAAAACAAAACAGTATAACAAACCTTTCCTGCTATAACTGCTGAGAGTAGAGAGCGTGTTTTTCACCAACAACTTGAACCCATCCTGTGGTAGGAACTGCTACATATAAAGCCACACACACAATGCCTATAGCTGCTAACGGGTCTGTGTTGGGGTAAGTATGTTAGGCATGAGGGGTCAAACACAATAGCTCAGGTGTAAAGTGTCTTCACAACACCACCTTCGCACAATCGCCGTGACCTGGGCCAGGTAACGACACGTCTCCCGCCTCACCTGTCAACAGGTGTCCATTGTGCTCACCTGGTAGCCACGGGGGCGAACCGCTACCTAATAAAGACAGGCTTTTATGTTAGGATCCCTTTAAACTGAACTGAAAGGCGAGGGCTTGCTTTCTAACACGCTGTTGCTACAGCCCTTGTACTATATGTTACTGGCACTGAAGACCACTATACGGACATCAGCAAAGATAATTTACAATATGACAAAAATAATGCAAAATCACTGTCAGTAGTTTCCCTACTTTTTGTTGGAAAAAAATAAATACATATATATATATATATATATATACATTTTTTTATACAGCAAATATAAGCTGTAGGATTTTTACTTGACCCCAAGGGAGTGAAGGATTGTTTTAGCTTTCTGTCTGTCTGTCTGTCTAAGTTTATGTCTGAATGTTTCTTTATCACTCAAAATCCTAGAAAACTATGACTCTCCCTTTCATACATCTGCTTGGAGATAAGAGCCAGTGAAAGTGTTTGTATGATGTTGCCCTATAACTACAAGGTCAGATGCAGGTCAGCCATGTTTCCCAAGGTTAATCCTGAAAGGTCACTGATGTCATCTGTCATTGGTCCAGACTAGACAGCTAGGACCAAAAGGTTGGCAATGTAAACACATGCACACAACAGATGTGTATATCATTATATGCTGTTAGGTGCAGCAATTCCTGGATAGAAAATGTGACCTCAATGAGAACAGAATATCCAATCCAACCTGTGGATGGAGGACATGAATTGCTTAACCTCCAGCAAAGCATAGGGGAACCAGGTGTCCTTGCCCATAATCTATAGTGTCTGTATCTCATAAGTATGTTTGACGAGCAGCCTTGCTTTGGGACATAGGACCTAGCTCTAACTTTTATATCATGCTGCTGACTTCCAAGTTTTTGGGCTGAGTTGGTAATGGTCTGAGTGGTCTGACACATAGATTAGTTTGAATTCAGGAGCTACCAACATACCAAAAATACTGTCATCTGTTCATAGTAATACACTAGCCCAGCAAAAATGCACCCCACCCCCTTGGAAAAGGTAATTAAGACATGGCTATTGTCAAAGTGTACATTTACCTTCTGCTTCAATTCTGCTGACGCAGCTCAGAACCAAAGCTGGTAACTGGTGCTCAATCAGGCTAATGTGAATTATTGGATTTCTCACAGATGAGTAAACAGGCATCCAACTGTGGGGAATTATGAATTCATGGCTGACATATAGCTATTATTTCTACCACTAACAGTAACAATAATAACCCACAGTGTACCCCATTATCATCTTGCAACATTCTATCTTCTTGCAACTTCTCATGCTCAGAAATCGGTCCCTTTTACATCCCATAAAAATGAACGACTCCCATGGTTCCACTCTGCCTGTCAACTAATAGGTCAAGAGCATAAAACACAATCAATCTATTGATTCTTTGGTAATAAATTGCAGTTGTTTCACCCAAGCGTTTTCCCCATGTGGAACACTATCTTCATTGGTACAGGTTTCCTTGGAAGACTATTTTTGATCAGCCAGGTTGGCCTTAATAAAAGTTCTTTTTTCTGACATGAGCCTCAAAAGAACCAAGAACCCCAAGAATAGCCATGAGTTACAATGTTCACTATACAACTTCTTCTTCATCTGGCCATGGCAAGATTCTAGAATTGGAAAGGTTCAACAGGATAGATGATTGTTGATGATAGAGATGCATGTTTAATGTCCTTACCATTGTTCAGCAGTCTGTCCATTGCTAGTATTAGAAGGGTGACTGAAAGCAGAGAATAAATTAAGGAAAGCTATAATAGTGCCAATATAATATTGGCGCTTTTCTATGCCAGTGAACACATCATTATACTGTCCAAATACTAGTTATTCTATGTAGCAACAGCTTCTTTCCACAGACTGCAAAATTATGGAACCCTCTCCCTGACAACTATTTCCCTCCAATCCACAATACAACCAACCCACAAGTTTTCAAAACCGTCATTCAACACCATCTCCTAGGACAGTCACCTTGTTCAGTCTGCAGAAATGGTCTATTGGCCTTGCATCAAGCAAACATGTTAAAAAAAAACACACCAAGTAATATCTTATGGATGTGTACCTTGCTTGCTGCAAGTCTAAGCACCCTGCCAGCCATTAAGGTGAGAAGAAAACCTAACTCTCTGCTAATTGTCTATCAACATCACCACAAATAAACACCTGGGACTTCAAAGGAAAACAAGCCAAATCTAACTGGCACACATTCCTGGGGAAATTGGTTTCAAGAATGGAAGGACTGCACTCTTCTGTTTCTTAGGACAGGTCTTCGGGTATCTTTTGTTGTAGTTTGATTTATAGCTTTTAACTGTAGGAAAGAATTTGGACAATCATGTCAAGTCATCCTGGTGAACATGAGAACCCCTCCTCCCTGTGTGCATCCAGTGAAGCCACAACAGACAACAGCAAGAATTCAAAGCCTTTCTGGGCTGCTCTGTTTAAGAAATATTTTCCTTTCATGTCCTTTTGGTGACTTGCTCTTGTCTGCACCATCACATATCTCACTGTAAAGGGAACGGGTTTTCTGCGCGTGAAGAATTTGCGCGTGAAAAACTTGCGCGTGAAAAATTTGCGCGTGAAAAATAAAAGTCTTAGAAATATGCTAGAAAATTTGCAGTACCAAATTCTTAGGCAGGAAAATGTTGTCCTCTGGTATAATTTTCCCTCTGTTAGCCAAAATTTTTGTTGGTCCCTTGGGAATAAGCTAATTTGCATAATTTCCATAAAACCTGACCTTTTGAAAATCACTTGAATTTGTAAGAAATATATGGAAAAGTTACTAGTATGAGGTTTAGGATGGTAAAATGTAACAATCTGAAGCTTTTCTCCATTCTAGAAGTTTGATTTCATGCTTTCTTAAACAAATTCTTTCACGCGCAAATTTCAACCTTTTTTGCGCGTGAAAACTTTACCTTTCAAAATAACCTGAAATCACAAAAAAATGGACAAAACAAGGGTATGTAGTCTAGAATGCAAGACAAAATGATGTTAGTATTTTTATATTCTTGTCTTTTTCCTAACTTTTAAGACTTAAAACAGAAAAAAGTTTTCAAATCCCTTGGGAGTCAGCTAATTTGCATATCTTCATGCGCAGATTCTTCACGCGCAAGTTTTTCACGCGCAAATTTTTCACGCGCACAAAACCCCATCTCACTGTAAACCAGGTTCAAATATTTACTGACAAACAGGTATGACTTACTGCTTGGGTCTATTCAGGTTCCAGCTCATTTAGACAGTACCAAAGGCTCCAAAGCAAGAGCTAAGTACACAGCACCCATGAAGAGGACCCTGAATATCCATGGAGGTAGAGGTTTTTCTACCTCCATGGAATATCCAAATGGCATCCTTATCAGTTTGACCAAGGCTATCCTTGGCCTTCAGTTTGGCTCAGACCTTGCACA
>NW_017804309.1:1848916-1861924 GCF_001625305.1 Branchiostoma belcheri
ATACACATTTATCATCATGCATAGGATCACTGAAGAATGTCATACACAATGACAATCACCGAGGAATAGCTGCCCCAAAATGCCATCAATTTAGAGTTAGCACCCAAGACTACTAACTACATCCAAATAGCTATCAAAACCTGAACAGTTGGAAATCAGCATAACAAAGCGCCCAGCTCCCTGGTCTCCTTCCTGTACAGTACAATAACCCTGTTCTGTCCTCAGACTGAGCTGTCCTTTGTTTACCCACCATCTCACTTTCCCTTCCCACAACAGACCTGCTCAACTGATACCTGCTACAAGAATACAGGCCTTGTATGCTACCCTGTACCACTGACAAAGACTATAGAATGGACACACAAATCCTTTAGAAGTGCCCAACCTACAGCATATTCTGTTCTGGAGCTAAATACATTACACTGAAGGGAAGCAACAGCAAGAGTTTGGAGACCTCAAAGCTCTGATATATCCACCATAGAGTATACAGACAAGAGCATAAAATGTGTAAAACAAAACAGTATAACAAACCTTTCCTGCTATAACTGCTGAGAGTAGAGAGCGTGTTTTTCACCAACAACTTGAACCCATCCTGTGGTAGGAACTGCTACATATAAAGCCACACACACAATGCCTATAGCTGCTAACGGGTCTGTGTTGGGGTAAGTATGTTAGGCATGAGGGGTCAAACACAATAGCTCAGGTGTAAAGTGTCTTCACAACACCACCTTCGCACAATCGCCGTGACCTGGGCCAGGTAACGACACGTCTCCCGCCTCACCTGTCAACAGGTGTCCATTGTGCTCACCTGGTAGCCACGGGGGCGAACCGCTACCTAATAAAGACAGGCTTTTATGTTAGGATCCCTTTAAACTGAACTGAAAGGCGAGGGCTTGCTTTCTAACACGCTGTTGCTACAGCCCTTGTACTATATGTTACTGGCACTGAAGACCACTATACGGACATCAGCAAAGATAATTTACAATATGACAAAAATAATGCAAAATCACTGTCAGTAGTTTCCCTACTTTTTGTTGGAAAAAAATAAATACATACATATGTATATACACATTTTTTTTATACAGCAAATATAAGCTGTAGGATTTTTACTTGACCCCAAGGGAGTGAAGGATTGTTTTAGCTTTCTGTCTGTCTGTCTGTCTAAGTTTATGTCTGAATGTTTCTTTATCACTCAAAATCCTAGAAAACTATGACTCTCCCTTTCATACATCTGCTTGGAGATAAGAGCCAGTGAAACTGAAAGTGTTTGTATGATGTTGCCCTATAACTACAAGGTTAGATGCAGGTCAGCCATGTTTCCCAAGGTTAATCCTGAAAGGTCACTGATGTCATCTGTCATTGGTCCAGACTAGACAGCTAGGACCAAAAGGTTGGCAATGTAAACACATGCACACAACAGATGTGTATATCATTATATGCTGTTAGGTGCAGCAATTCCTGGATAGAAAATGTGACCTCAATGAGAACAGAATATCCAATCCAACCTGTGGATGGAGGACATGAATTGCTTAACCTCCAGCAAAGCATAGGGGAACCAGGTGTCCTTTCCCATAATCTATAGTGTCTGTATCTTATAAGTATGTTTGACGAGCAGCCTTGCTTTGGGACACAGGACCTAGCTCTAACTTTTATATCATGCTGCTGACTTCCAAGTTTTGGGGCTGAGTTGACCTGGGTGTTGGGCCAAGTTGACTGAGATGGGCCGAGTTGGTAATGGTCGACCGGTCCAAGTGGTCTGACACATAGATTAATTTGAATTCAGGAGCTACCAACATACCAAAAATACCGTCATCTGTTCATAGTAATACACTAGCCCAGCAAAAATGCACCCCACCCCCTTGGAAAAGGTAATTAAGACATGGCTATTGTCAAAGTGTACATTTACCTTCTGCTTCAATTTTGCTGACGCAGCTCAGTACCAAAGCTGGTGCTCAATCAGGCTAATTGGATTATTGACAATGAACTTTGACAATGAACTTTATTGCATATCTACGCCCTACATGGGCCAAATGCATTAAGGTGGTATGGAAGGGTGGCTGAGGACTTTGGGGGCATCCTAAAAATACTTCTTAGGATTATCTATGGTCATTGATTTTTTTTGTGTGAGTACCTTAGTGCAAGATGATAATTTATGCAAATTTTGATGACGTAATTATGACGTCATCTCGAGTTATGAGCCACGCCCCCTTTTTAGAAAAATCAATTTTTCTGGCCAGCGCTTTGGTTTTTATTCACCATATTTTGTCGAAAGGCACACACTAGTAATAGGAACAAACGTATGCGAGCATTTTTTAATATCTCAAAGTGTTGATTTTTTATGAATTTTTTTTCGTAAATGTCAACAGTGCCATGCGCCAGCACCCCTCCCCAACATATAAAGCGGCGCAGTGTGTCGGCCTCGCATACGATTTTAGTTTATAAGCTTATCTTTCAAAAAATACCACCTTTTTGTCTCTTTCCATGAACATTTTTTCCACAGTTTCATTCTTAAAATGCTGTATATG
Source organism: Branchiostoma belcheri (assembly GCF_001625305.1). Classification (NCBI taxonomy): domain Eukaryota; kingdom Metazoa; phylum Chordata; class Leptocardii; order Amphioxiformes; family Branchiostomatidae; genus Branchiostoma; species Branchiostoma belcheri. The sequence goes on from NW_017804309.1 coordinate 1,851,439, forward strand.
TCGTAGGGGTTACATAATGTCCATTTTGAAGCCCGAAAGAGCCGAAATCGCCAATTTTTTGGCGCCATTCCAAGGGCGCCCATCCCTCCCACCGAAAAATGGGTCATTGGCCTGTCAGCACGCTGTATTTAGCTTACTGCGGCGCTATTTGGAAAAACAGGCCGGGGATATGTCCAGTAAAAAGAACAGCCAAAAAGAACGCTAAGATTTCGCGCGAGTAGGGGTCACGTGACTCACCCAAAATGGCGGATGGCGTGGCTTGTTTACGAGCGGAGAAAGCTGTGCGCTTTGCGCCAGCATTTGGGCCGGTAGACGATCTTTTTCACGGCCGTATCCTACGTAGATTTGCAGATGAAGGTTTATGGACTATTCTGAGACCTTATTGGAGAAAATCTGCCGGGGTATTCTGGAGTTACGGACTTGTTTTTTAGGCCTACCCCCAGAGGAGATTGACGATCAGCAAGATCACAACACTGAAAAGTTATCGCGCGATACCGGAGTAGATAGCCCTGGAAAAAAAGCTTGCCCGGACGTGGTATGGGATTATAAGCGAGTATAATTTTGTTGATTATGTGAATTTACGTTGCACGTTGTCCTAGACTTGTGGAAATAATTTTCACGCACGACGTTCTATGTTCTATCTGAAAAGTACGGACTATCTCTGTAAATCTGTTGGAACTGATTTTTTTTGTAAGCGGCTACTATTTGCTGTATGCTGTAAATCGAAAAAGATTATATTTGTTAGCAGTTACCGTAAGATTATGTAAAAATTCTGCTGAAGTTTGTAAGTATCGTATTTTTTAATAAAAACGTAGATTTTATAAAAATTACTAGTAGTTCTTATCATGTCTGTTCACTAGAACGTAACGTTAACGTTTAGTAGTTACAAACGTGTTGCAGTCGATACAAACTCAGAATAATAAGACAGTGCACAGGTAGAGACGCGTTTTTATTCGGTAGAAAATTACTTAATGAGTTGTCTGAAAATCATGAAAGAACACAACAAAGGATAACGCCGCATAATGACGGCCGAGTATGAACTAGCAAGCGCGGCTCTTTATGCATGCAGTGACCCGGTCCGCCAGGCCGCTCATAACTAAACCAAGATCTAACTTGTGGCTCAAAGCAGACAGCTTCGTTTCTTTTGGCAGTCGAATGTTTTTATATAGGAAGTTAGATTATTTCTGGCGTTTTTGGTGATTTGTGTGGCTGCATATCTCTGGTTGTGTGTTGCAACTTGACAACATTTTGCCGATACGAAGTGTGATAAACAATGGAAACGGCTTGTGTTTTCAGAAAATTATTATTCTTTGCATTTGGCAGGTTTTTACCCAAAACGTTTTGCAAACAACTGACATCAAACGCTCAGTAAAACTATCTTTTCCAGTGTCTTTTCCCTTCCCAAAAATTATGAAAGTGAAGCTCTCAGTTTACGTAATGACCAGCGAGCCTGATTGGTCGAGCGGCGGAGTAGCTTTTAAAAATAATGTGCACACCCCCACTGGGGCCTGGCTGGATCGTGAAAAAAATGCACAATTTGGCGGTCAATTTGGCGGCCAAAATGTGGCCATAGTGACAAGACGAAAGAAAATTATAAAAATAGACCCAAAAGACTACCATGTCAGATAGAGTTCGTAGTATTTCTAAATATGCCTCAGCTATCCTTCTGGACCACCTTAAGCTGGATAACTATAGGTACAGGTATAGAAGAAACAAGTGTTATACTTCTGTGCTATAACTATAGGTACAGGTATATAGGTAACAGTGTTATACTTCTGTTCTATAACTATAGGTACAGGTATATAAGTAACAAGTGTTATACTTCTGTGCTACGTCTCTAACTACAGGATCTATCTACATGATCTCCTCTCTCTTTTTGAAACATGTATGAACAAATTTACATAGCTTTTCATTTACATCGTAGTGCTTGGATGTCATAATATATTTGAACAGTTCTGCTTTTGACAAGTATGTATATTTCTTCTCTAACTCTAAGGAATTGATAAAGGATTTCCGCATATCAGTGTATAACGGGCATTCTATGACAAAGTGTTCTTCATCCTCTACACAGTTACTGTTACATAAAGTGCAAATTCTGTTACTTGCTGGAGTCTGGTTATACCTACCAATTTCGATCTGTAATTGGTGATCACTAATCCTTAATTTTGTCAATGCTCGACGATGACTAAACTTTTGCACATCTAAATATTGTTCTTTTTCATATGTAAGCTTAATTGTTTTGTAAGTTCTTAACTTATTTCCTTGTCTTCCATTTTTGCTATATTTGGAGTTTATTTCTGAGTAGAAATATTGCAGAAAATTGTCTTTTAGTCTTTGTTTTAGTTCAGATTGAGCAGATGGTGTGTTTCTGTCTTTTTGGAGTAAAAGGTAGGCAAAACCTGACTCCTCGAGTATTCTACTTATATTTGGATTATTGGATTTCTCACAGATGAGTAAACAGGCATCCAGCTGTGGGGAATTATGAATTCATGGCTGACATATAGCTATTATTTCTACCACTAACAGTAATAATAATAACCTACAGTGTACTACATTATCATCTTGCAACATTCTATCTTCTTGCAACTTCTCATGCTCAGAAATCGGTCCCTTTTACATCCCATAAAAATGAACGACTCCCATGGTTCCACTCTGCCTGTCAACTAATAGGTCAAGAGCATAAAACACAATCAATCTATTGATTCTTAGGCAGTTGTTTCACCCAAGCGTTTTCCCCATGTGGAACACTATCTTCATTTGTACAGGTTTCCTTGGAAGACTATTTTTGATCAGCCAGGTTGGCCTTAATAAAAGTTCTTTTTTCTGACATGAGCCTCAAAAGAACCAAGAACCCCAAGAATAGCCATGAGTTACAATGTTCACTATACAACTTCTTCTTCATCTGGCCATGGCAAGATTCTAGAATTGGAAAGGTTTAACAGGATAGATGATTGTTGATGATAGAGATGCATGTTTAATGTCCTTACCATTGTTCAGCAGTCTGTCCATTGCTAGTATTAGAAGGGTGACTGAAAGCAGAGAATAAATTAAGGAAAGCTATAATAGTGCCAATATAATATTGGCGCTTTTCTATGCCAGTGAACACATCATTATACTGTCCAAATACTAGTCATTCTATGTAGCAACAGCTTCTTTCCACAGACTGCAAAATTATGGAATCCTCTCCCTGACAACTATTTCCCTCCAATCCACAATACAACCAACCCACAAGTTTTCAAAACCTTCATTCAACACCATCTCCTAGCACAGTCACCTTGTTCAGTCTGCAGAAAGGGTCTATTGGCCTTGCATCAAGCAAACTTGTTAAAAAAAACACACAAAGTAATATCTTATGGATGTGTACCTTGCTTGCTGCAAGTCTAAGCACCCTGCCAGCCATTAAGGTGAGAAGAAAACCTACCTCTCTGCTACTTGTCTATCAACATCATCACAAATAAACACCTGGGACTTAAAAGGAAAACAAGCCAAATCTAACTGGCACACATTCCTGGGGAAATTGGTTTCAAGAATGGAAGGACTGCACTCTTCTGTTTCTTAGGACAGGTCTTCGGGTATCTTTTGTTGTAGTTTGATTTATAGCTTTTAACTGTAGGAAAGAATTTGGACAATCATGTCAAGTCATCCTGGTGAACATGAGAACCCCTCCTCCCTGTGTGCATCCAGTGAAGCCACAACAGACAACAGCAAGAATTCAAAGCCTTTCTGGGCTGCTCTGTTTAAGAAATATTTTCCTTTCACGTCCTTTTGGTGACTTGCTCTTGTCTGCACCATCACATATCTCACTGTAAACCAGGTTTAAATATTTACTGACAAACAGGTATGATTTACTGCTTGGGTCTATTCAGGTTCCAGCTCATTTAGATAGTACCAAAGGCTCCAAAGCAAGAGCTAAGTACATAGCACCCATGAAGAGGCACCCTGAATATCCATGGAGGTAGAGGTTTTTTCTACCTCCATGGAATATCCAAATGGCATCCTTATCAGTTTGACCAAGGCTATCCTTGGCCTTCAGTTTGGCTCAGACCTTGCACAAATATGTTGGTAGATATCTCTGTTGAAACTGTTCCTGTTGTGAAGACTTTTTGAGAGATTGATCTGGGTTTAGTCAGAATTTTGCAACTAAAACGTTAGAATAAGTTTCTTAAAACATATAATAAAAGCAAACCCTTTTTGTTCTTGCCTGACCAACCAAACAAACAAACAAATGTACATGTCCAAAAATGATACTATTGATAGCAAAGGTACAAGATACCAAGAAAGTTGAATAAGCTATATTATCACTAAAGTCTAATATCCAGAATGGATTTCACAAAAAACATAAAGTTCACCTGATTGTCTGCCACACAAAAGCTGGAAATGAAGCCAACCTTCACAAGTAAAGATCTACTAGTAAGGCACAGCAGAAGTCCAATCTTCTGACTGTCTGCTTCCTCCCTGGGACCATCATTCGGCAACTAACTAATCCACACACTTCTGTACAGATCCTTCACCTTTCTTGAGGGTCTACATGCCTATTTCCATGAGGAGTAGCAAACTGTTTTAATTCACCATTACCCTGGTAATCAATCAAAGCTGACCCTTTCTAATTCAATGTTAGAATTAAGTGTTGTCAGTAAATCATTTGTTAATTTGCAAAATTGGTGCCTTTGATAATTTTAATTCCGTGTAATTAATTCTGCTGTACAAAGCTAAATGCCAGATTGCCCAAAATGCTAGGTCCCCCATGCAGACCCTTTTTCTTGCCTTCTGAGCACCAGTGGAGCAAGGACAAGTGCAGACCTGCCGCTGTGTTTGGTTCAGCCCAGGTGTCATCATGTTTCCAAGAGTCCAGCATGCCATCTGTGACCCCAGGTGACCCCTGCTCAAGGGTTGACCACACTCTAAAGAGGACAGTTTTGCTGCGTGCCCTGCTGGTATGTCTCCTAACAATAGATCACTACCTGCTGCCTAGCAGTCACCTCAGCCAGGGGGGACAGAACTCCAGCAAAAATAAAAACAGAACAACACAACACTATTCACAGTATCACACCACATGTGACCCTAATCCCCCTCCCCACTGCACTGATCAGTGTTGAACAAACACTGATCAGAACATCCGATGTCCCCTCACCTTCACAGCCGTAAACTGGACATGTTTTCTCGTCAACAATGGCACACATCTGAGGAACATGTCCGCTGCAAAACTCAACCATCCATGGTGTTTGTGGATGGTTTAAAACAACAGGCCACGTCGTTGGAAACAGCATGGCGGGAAAACTCAGGGATCTGGGAGATTCCCGAGAGATATCATGATGATGACATCACAGGAAGCTGCCATTGCATGCAAATGAAGCAGGAAGGAGGATTGGAGGGAAATGACATCATACCAGACTTACAGATAAAACATGCCTGCATATTTGATAGCAGATTGCTGTATGAAATAATTTGTGTGGGTGGTGCTGGTTTTGTGACATCACAGGTCAGGTTGTGATGTCTAAGTGTAACATGATACCACAGGATACCAGATGGGTTGTCTCAAGAACTAGAAACATCTAAACATGCAGGCAACTGTGCTGGCAAAGGTTCAAAGTTTCTTGGCTGTGGCATCCTAAATGCCCCTTGATATACAACCCCAGGATAAAATAGGCTTATCTGGCAGCTTAATCACTTTATATTATTTTAAACAATGCACTGGGGGATTACTTGAGTAAGTTTATCTAACATAAGTATAATGTGAATGAAAAATTATTGCCTAAAATCAATTTTATATGAACTCCTAATTACTGTCATTGGAATCTATTGCAACAAGACAGGAAGAAACACATTGTGAAGGATGACTGATGAATGGGAAATGGGTCCTGCTGGGAAAATTACTTTCTATTCAAATTTATTGTCCATACCATTTTCAAATGACATGATATATTAATGCTGATTTAAGTGTATTATACACTGTATTACCTAACTTGTTCTCCTTCCTTGTTGTATTTCACTAACGTTGACTAGTGGTTTCCCCCAAGCTCTAAGTAGACATTGGAAGATACAATGGTAATTCCAGGGTAATTCTTTTGGATTCCAACATCTGCTTGGAGACTACTAGTACTGGTCCCCAGGGCCCTTTGAAAAAGCCAGTGAGCCCACATGTGGAGCATGAATAAATGATGCCAGACAAAATTAAATGATCTGCATATCAGTTTCTGACACTGACAGCAATATTTCTGCTCCTGATAACCCATGATATGTCTTTATAGAGAGAAATCCATTTGACCTTCACAATGACTTTCCATATGCCACTGAAGTCTGCTCAACCTACAACATTGTAACTAGCCTCAGTGTCAGCCTTTATAGCTTGTGACATTTTTGGCTAGTGGATCGTGGGGAGCGGACGAAAGCTAAAAAGGCTCATGCTACATTGTACCTGCATATATTGGTGGAAATTGCCTCCTGTAAATGATGAATGTCTAAAAACAGGGGGCACAGGGCCAGGGGCAGGTCAGGGGTTACTTTATGGGTTCTATGGTTATAGCAGGAAACATTTATAGAAATTATGCGTGATGACCTGATTCAATTTCCTTTTGACCCTAGTCTGACTGAAGTATGAACTCAAGATTTTCTCTCTTTACCAGGCTGCAATAACAATTTACATACACATGCTGTGATGACCTGATTCAATCTTCTTCAAATCATGTTTTCTTTAGTCTCCTAGGATATTTTTGTACTGACATGACCTACTTTCCTGACCCCACTGATGGACAGTTATATGTGACCTGCCGACCTCAGAAGCTGTTTATATATTGCATCTTGCAGTAATGTCCAAGCAGATGTCTGGGGGTAAAATCATGATGGTAGTGTGTGACTGAGCCCCAAGATCTGATTGATAGCTAGGGAGCTTAGTTGTCAGATCTTGGGACCCAGTCAGAGACAAATACAATTTACCCCTCTAACATCTGATTGGAGATTTGCCCACTGATGTAGATACATAGAAACATTTGGTTCCTTTTAATGCCATTAATGCATATTATATCAGTTGACCTGAGGGCGTTTACATTAAATTACACAATCATCTCTCCTGCCAGACTTACCAGCTATGAACAATACAACATTAATGCCACTTGTTAGTTCTCTAATAGGAGTACAATATGGGAAAACCCCATGAGACCAGCAGGCAGCCAGTGTGAGATGTAGGGCAGGTCAATCAATAGACTAGCTACTGGAATCTGCAACACTCTCAGGCCACAACAATTTAACTTGTTGGTTTGCAGACTTTAAAAAACAATCCTTAGCCAGGAAATCAATATGAAACTAGACAAGTAACATTTGCAAAGCAAATGCATAATGTTTACACATTCGCATACATGTACTATGAGTATGAGTATATGGTGAGAGGAGTAGAGCAGACCATGAATTGCAACATTATGTAACCCAACCAAACATAAATACCGGTAACCTCTGAGGGGAAAAGGCTACAACCATACTACAGAGTGAATGTCATCAGATTTTCACAAGTTTTCCTCGAAGCCCTCTTCTGTTTTCATCTTGACCTAGGGCTAAATTTTTATATTGTACAGGTACCAAGGTAAATAATGAATTGGCATTGAGTCTATAGGCTGTTGTTTCTAACAGGTTTAGCTGGTCTGTATCCTTGACAAAGATGATTGGATGACGATGTGCATGTCTAGGTTGCCTGCTGCATACTGCAGCATACATTATTCAGATTCTCTGTCTGGTATAAGCCAACAGTGCTTGGGATATCTGCTGACATGTCGTCTACAGAATCATACAGAATCAGAAATAAAAGAAATGCAAGTTTATATGACAACTGTCCTATCAACATGTCATGTAGTACTACAACATTCCATTGATATGACATGTCATAAACGAAGCATTACTTTTAAGCATGTCTTTCTCTGCATTCCACCCAAGCAAACCCCCAATCCTCAGTTCAAAAGCCAACCTTAAACCATCAGACTGACACCATATTCCAACTATATTTAGAGTCAGTATTCTATCTCAAACACTCCTTCCCCCTAGAGTTCAAGAATCTGCCCTGGTTAGATTGATGTCTCTTGCCCTCACATCTGCTGGTTAAGATGATGTCAGTGTCAGTTGGCGTGATAATGTTGTCACGTTTGATTTCATCAGTTTTTAGACAGGCAGCTTATGTATCAGATTAGATGATTTTTTACAAAGTCCAAGATTAATAACAAATAAATGAATAAATTACATATAAGCAGACGTTTAAGCAGTTGATAACATCAGTTTTTGGAAATCAGCATTAAAATTCCTCCACGTACATAGCAGCCTTACTTTATCTGTTCTCACCATGCATGTTACACCAGAAGCTCTTCAGCATCCAGATTCATGTATCATGACGTTAAACCTTCCAAACTTCTAGTCAAATTACATTCACCAGACCAACTGTTCAATTCGCTTACAAAATCTGCCCATTATCATCCCCATTTTCGGCTAGCAGACAATCTTGCTCCTCATTTGTGACCTTTGCTCGTCTAACCTTCTCATGGAGCTCCTAATAAACCTGTGATTTTGAATGAATTATGGCATCGGTGGTATAAATAGCATGGCTAGACAGATAGTGTACGAGATAAGTTGCTGGGAATTTTTCTATTGCCCAAGCTTGGTTTGTATATTATAAATGGTATGGAACATTACAGCTAAACTTTAATAGCAAAACTGTACAATGAGAACAATAATGCTATAGAATAGATACCAAATTATTCTACTGAAAAACTGTTTGCTTCTGACCTGTCTAGGGCACCTTTTGTTTCATTGCAATCACTTCTTATATGAATGCATAAGTGTGCCATTGACAATAACACAAACAAACAACGTTGGTGAGGACATACCTGGAGATGTTGTCTGTGGTTGGTGATGCCTGAGACCCCCTGCGAAGCTTCGTCCTCCACGGTTACACTCAGCAGCTCCAGCTGGTCGAAGGTGTCCTGTATCCAGGTTTGAATTCCTCGCACCTCCCCGAGCAGTGTGTCCAGCTGGCGGTCCGAGTCGTCCCGGCTCCGCTGCAGAGTCTCCTCAAGCTTCTCCCGTAGCCGCTCCCGGTCCAGGAAAGCCATCCTGGGAAAACTTCACTGTTGTAGATCCTCTGGTGTAGCACTGTAAGCCTTGTAGTAACCCCAGTCTTACTCCCTGTATGTAGCAGTTTTGTAATTCTGTTAGGCAACGAATCACCACCAATTGTGAGAGAGAAATCCTCTTATAATCCTTAACTTCCTACTGGCTCTACATCTACGGAAAAGTCGTCCTGGTAAAACTCTGTGCTGTATCAAGGACTTCTCCACTCTGCATCGCCATGTGGTTTTGTAACTCTGTAGGGCAAAAAATTACCACCGATTATGAGTAAGAAATCCTTGACTTCCTAAGAACTAGCTCTACATCTGACAGCTACAGCCTGCCTGTGGTATGCTAACCTAATCTTCCGGTATAACGTTATAACGGACAAAACGGCCACATGTGACACGTCAGGGGGACAGGGAATGCTGGGAGGAAGTGATTACCATCAGTGCTGGGAAAGGAAATGAAATGCCAGGAATGGCAGGGTGTAAGCCGACCCCAGCCAATCCACCAGGACCAGGTCTTCCTCACAAGGGACAGACAGAGGCTCTACATGGGGCTTCTGGGAATGATGAATATAGCCTACCCAATAACGCGACTGTGCAGTACACTTGACACGCTGATAAAACCCTATGTTGAACCACTCTTTTCATAAAATAGGTGGAAAAAGATACATAAAACCTCATCAACTGTCAACTAAAACTAAACATAATATCTCCTCTTTCTCTCACAATACTACCCCTGTGCCCTGTAGTACATTTGTGAACTTAGATGGCAAATACCCCAGACTGTACAGGGTTCATGCCATACAGAAAGCAACAGTTTCACTGAGTGCTGATAGCAAAGACGATAAAGGCAAGGTAGGTCGTAACCACTGTACCATCAAATTGGCATGCTGGATACTCTGTTGTAAAATGTCAGGTATCCCTAATAACTTTCAGTAAAAGGCCAAAGCAATTCAATCTTTTGAGTTTTGTATTCTCAAGTTTTTTTGGAAAGAAAAAAGAAATGAAAGGGTTTTTTCTTGTTTCTGAGGAAAAAAGAAGCATAGAGAGCAGAATCATACGTACATTGTACATGTATACAGCAAATGGCATCAAGAGGCAATGCTGAAGATATGTGAACACAATAAAATTGAGGACACTTCTTACTGGAACACGTAACAGAAACCGATGAACTGCATTGTTGTGGCCTAATCCATCATAGCATTGCAGGATTACTGGCTTCCATACAAGAGAGGAAACTTTCTCCTTATCTTATTTGGTACCAAGATATTTCCAGGATTGACTTACATGATGGGAAGGGGAAATTAGATCATTCTGAAGCTGGAAACATGATCACACACATCTGTGGCACTTTATAACTTCATCTAGGCTCTTTCAGGAATGCTGTCATCTGGGTA
>NW_017804309.1:1861944-1862560 GCF_001625305.1 Branchiostoma belcheri
GCCTTTATGGATTATGATGATATTTGGTATGTTGGTAAGTCTTAGGAAGACAAACGTCAAGGTCAAGTATGGGCCTCCTGGTGGATGACCTTGGTACTGCAGCAGAACTTCCGGTTTTTGTATCTTTGGTCCTGAACATGCTATGGTCTTGATGTTTTGGTGACAGATTGCTTTTCCTGTCAGGAATAAGTGGTGTGAGTTTGGTCCCCCTAGCAGCTTGTTCTGGAACTGCAGGGCACTTTCTGGCGAAATGTTTAAAAGCCAATAAGTCCAGATAGGAACAACATATTTTCAAAATTTTTGGTGTGTAGGTAGCTGAGAGAGAGATGTACATGATTAAATGCAAATCATGCAAATGAGGACTTTATTTGCATAATTAATGAGGAAATTCTATGATTACAGTGTTTTACATTATACTGCTTTCATACATGTAATGTATGTAACCTATGGCAGGCAGAACATCAACAGATACTAATTATGCAAATGATGACCTAATTTGCATAATCTATGCAAAAATTCTATGATTTCATAATGGTGAATAATGGGAATGTCATACTTTGGACATCTGTAAGTTCATCAAAAGTTAACATACATCACGATGCATATATCATTTTAA
>NW_017804309.1:1862580-1865544 GCF_001625305.1 Branchiostoma belcheri
GAATGTAATAATTTTGTTCCACAATCTTCACGATATGCCTTCAATGCTGTCAAACATTCCATCTCCACTTTCTATTTCTGGTGACACAACATCGACACTGAAAACTTAACACCAGTATGTGTTTGAACTTGAGCTGGATGGTCTAGTTTTACATGAGAACAAGTGAAGAAGTGTTTCTGAGCCTATAACCAATACAGACTTGGTGCCAAATATGGCTAGCTGCTACTGTAGCAAGATGGGGGTTAAGCTCAAAGATGTGCAGAATCTCCAATTTTAACATGTCTGATGCTGTACAGATTCTTTGAAAATATTGTAACTCAGAAATATACAACTCAATAGCTTATGACATTTGTAAAATCAAAGGTTTCCAGTTTTTCAAAATAAAACAACACATTGACCTAATGGCACTGAGCTGTAGGAGGATCTAAGGTCTAAGGTGAGGTAAAAATAACAAGTAGAACAAGCAGCGCTAGCTGGCCTTAGAGTAACAGATATGTCAACAATGCATTTGTATTCCTTCCCCTACTGGCTGAATGATTTCTACCATAGTGTTCACCACAAAGGATGTCCACTGAATTAAGCAATCAGGACATATAAGATACTGTAGTACAAATGTACCTGCATACTAATTGGCCTGTAGATTGAAAGCAAAGTGGAGCAATATTCCAATTTCACACCACAAACACAACCACACACACCACCATCACAAGTAAACACTGATGCATATTTCACATTGCCCTTTCTGTCAGCAAGGGGAAAGTTCTAAGTTCAACAAATCAGGAAGGCACTAACCTCTGGATTAGATCAACGTCTGTGTTGGCCAGCGTCCAGCCTGCCAATGCCCTGGTGGTGATGTCAGGCAGCCAGCGTGGCTGCTATGATGCTGTCACAGCCCTCATTAATATAATGAACATGGGTCCTTGCATGTTGCACAGCAGGGGTGATCCTTGTGAAACTGACTCTTCCAGCCAGTCAGTATATATCAATCTGAACTATTGATGGCCAAGGGGACTTGAAGGTAAAAGTTGTTATCTCATTTTTTTAGGAAGAGCAACTTTGAGTTTGATAGATTCTTATCTGTAATGAGTAAGTAATACAGCAGTTATAGACTGTTCCATTCTCTCTTATAGTCCATTTAAATCCACCCCTCCCCCTGTGAGTGATATATGACCAAGGTTCTTGTTAGCATTGTTTGATGACAAACAACCACTGAGCACCACCTAAATGTAGAAAGGCCAGGCCACATCAAGACAATGTCTTGGTTGTCAGATTTTATCTTCCTTTTTTCATATTTTCTACATTCATTCATTCATTCATTCATTCATTCATTCATTCATTTATTTATTGTATCCACCAACATACAGTCGTTAGTACTACTGTATAGGGTTGCTGAGGATTTTGGGGTGTTCAAGAAAAATGCTTTTTTTCTGGTAGTACTTAACAGCAAGGTGATAAGTTATTCAAATTAGTATGTACAATTGTACATGTAAGGTACATGCACCAAATCAAGACCACTTGAATGTTTTAGGAACAGTTGAAAGTTAAGTTATGTAAAAAGGTAAAATATTTCTTGTCTTGGGAGTTTCCTCCTGTGCAGTTTAGTGGGGGATTTTGACAGCAGATACTGTTTTTTACTACTTTCCCACAAAACTCTGGGGACCAAACAATTTCATTTGAGTGGCCTCAGACTGAACGCACCATGTGCCTGCTTCAATAGATGTCAAAAACATCCCAACACAAAGGACCTCCCATCAGAACTCCTTTCAGTTACTAAAAGAAACAAACCTTTTGCAAGACCTGAATAAAAGGGTAGGAACAGGTAGCTCCATGCCTCTATGGCAAACAGTAGGTTCATAGGACATAGTACAATAGCAGGTTATGTACACATGTGAACCACGCATAAACAAAGGTGTGGCCACCAACGCCATCGCTTCAACAGGCCGTGTCTAAAGTGTATAACTCTGACATTTGTGCACCTCCCATATTTACACACCACCTCTGCTGCAAAGGCATAAAAATACCAGAGTGACCTGTTACGCAAATAAAACTGCAAGTTGCCTTTGCTGTGTACTATCAAGGACATTATACAGTGTATAATGTCCTTGGTACTATCTACTAGACAAGTGGAGGGGCAGTAGGTTGCCTAGGTGATTATAGGGTGTGTTTCAAGGAATCATAAAGCTCTAGACTTTAAACCCTACCAATGTAGCATGAACAATAACTATTGATTTTTCTTAGTTTCTGGAATGTAGGAATTAATCAAAATGTTTCCATTTTTCTGAAACTTCCATAACAACAGCATGCAGACTTCATAGCTTTTGTCTTGAATCTTACCAAGGAGTTGTGAAAGATTAATGCGTGGTACATGTTGTTTGGGGTAAAAAATGTCCTCACTAATTTTTTAATCATCTCAGCCCGTGGCTGCAAATTATAATACATGTTGTACACAATGTATTCCTTGGTATAACCATGGAAGTAAAAATCACATTTTTTTACCTCCATGGTAAACGTTATAACCAAAGAATGAACAAGCACACAACAGGCAGTGTGCAAAATACCTGGTTGCCCAGTTGCCCCGGGCAACCAAATTTTACTTGGGGGAACCTATTTTTGGTAAAGGGACCATTTATTTTGTCCCGAGTATGTAAATGAGGTGCTTATACATGCAGATACCTTGCAAATACGTAATAACGTAACAGAATAAAGTAAAATAAACGAGAAAGCAGGAGAATGCAAGAGAACACAGGAGATAGCAGGAGAATGCAAGAGAACACAGGAGAAAGCAGGAGAACACAGGATAAAACAGGAGAATACAGGAGAAAGCAGGAGAACACAGGAGAAAGCAGGAGAACACAGGAGAAAGCAGGAGAACACAGGAGAAAGCAGGAGAATACAGGAGAAAGCAGGAGAACACAGGAGAAAGCAGGAGAACACAGGAGAAAGTAGGAGAAAGCAAGAGAATAC
>NW_017804309.1:1865564-1867135 GCF_001625305.1 Branchiostoma belcheri
CTCCTGTATTCTCCTAGCTTTCTCCTGTGTTCTCCTGCTTTTTCCTGCTTTCTCCTGTATTCTCCTGCTTTCTCCTGTATTCTCCTGTATTCTCCTGCTTTCTCCTGTGTCTCCTGCTTTTCCTGCTTTCTCCTGTATCTCCTGTCTTCTCCTGTATTCTTTGCTTTCCCTGTGTTCTCCTGCTTTCTCCTGTGTTCTCCTGCTTTCTCCTGCTTTCTCCTGTGTTCTCCTGCTTTTTCCTGCTTTCTCCCGTATTCTCCTGCTTTTTCCTGGTTTCTCCTGTATTCTCCTGCTTTTTCCTGCTTTCTCCTGTATTCTCCTGCTTTCTCCTATATTCTCCCGCTTTCTCCTTTGTTCTCCTGCTTTCTCCTGTGTTCTCCTGGTTTCTCCTGTATTCTCCTGGTTTCTCCCGTATTCTCCTGCTTTCTCCTGTATTCTACTGCTTTCTCCTGTATTCTCCTGCTTTCTCCTGCTTTCTCCTGTGTTCTCCTACTTTCTCCTGTGTTCTCCTGCTTTCTCCTGTATTCTCCTGTATTCTCCTGGTTTCTCCTGCTTTTTCCTGCTTTCTCCTGTATTCTCCTGGTTTCTCCTGGTTTCTCCTTTGTTCTCCTGGTTTCTCCTGTATTCTCCTGCTTTCTCCTGTGTTCTCCTGCTTTTTCCTGCTTTCTCCTGTATTTTCCTGCTTTCTCCTGTATTCCCCTGCTTTCTCCTGTATTCTCCTGCTTTTTCCTGCTTTCTCCTGTATTCTCTTGCTTTCTCCTGCATTCTCTTGCTTTCTTCTATATTCTTCCGCTTACTCCTATGTTTTCTAGCTTTTTCTTGCTTTCTCCTTCTTTCTCTTGTATTCTCCCGATTTTTCCTGCTTTTTCCTAGTTTCTCCTGCATTATTATATATCTGCATGATATTTGCATGCATTGCTGTTTAAGGAGTCTAATTTACATACTCGGGACAAGATAAATGGTCCCTTTACCCTATTTTTGAACCTAGGTAGGCCAGTGTGCTATCTGAATTTTAAGAATGCCCCCCCCCCCCCCAAAAAAAAATCATGCCCACTTGGCTTGCACCACTGCATCCAGCAGACATTTTGCAGATGCTTTTTAATTTTAGGTAGTAATGGCTATTACTAGTATTGTTAGAAATATTGTCAAAGGCTTATGTATGTAACATTACTTAATTTGAGGAAAGTAGTAACTTATAGGTGGGGCAACCTAAAATTCTGATGGGCAACCTGATTTTTGCCAGTGGGCAACCTGGTTCAAAAAAGTATTTTGTACACTGCAACAGGTCAAAAATGCATTTCTTTAAATCAAGCTATCTTCTGTCATCGAAATATAGCAGGTTTTACACTACTATAGAATGATATGCGCCTATAATATTTAACTGTTATATTTAAAAACCAAAAGTCGCAGCCATATGGCAGTGGCAGTCTTTGGAACCTCCTGCAACGAAGGAGAAACTGTAAAACAGTAAATTGTTCTACACTTTAGAGGCATTGCTTTAGTTAATATGCATACAGATACTGTCTAAAACTTAACACCACTGCATGATAACAGATTTCGCCGGTAATAAA
>NW_017804309.1:1867155-1868423 GCF_001625305.1 Branchiostoma belcheri
CAAGGTCCTCTGATATTTTGACCTGCGCACCGAATGTGGTAAATCACGCCACACTTTTGTTCTTTGGGGGTTCTGTCTTTGGGGGCCACTAATAGCTGTCTTGCTTGAAAAAACCGCCAAACAACTTTCCTCGGCCAGCAGACGCCATGATGCAGAGATGGACTAAACCATTGTATCTCACGGTGAAATAATGACTTGCTGCCTAAATCAAATGACAAAGGAAATCCGTAAATGGGTAAAGGTACCGTCCAGATACCGTCTTCCCGCCACTTTTGATGCACTCCTGACGTCATCACGTTTCCGACTTCCGGAAAGTCAGCGATTGCATCACAAATCTGACGAAGGTTGACGGGATCAGCCGAAAATTTATGGTGAGTTCTCCTTATTGTGTTGGAACAAGTCAAACTCTTTAACTATGTATTCTACCAACACAGATGAGCTTTCATTCGAATAGTTTTAATTTAGCTCCCCCAAACAGTTACGAAGTGGTCTCTCCTTCCAGAATGTACTATATGTGAAGTGGTGACGGGTGACGGTAGTGGTTAGAATAAATGTTTAGATATTGAGCAAAGCATTATAAGCATAACATAAATATGAAATTGATGTATAGCAGTACTTTTATTAATCATTTATAAGTAATAATTTTGCCAAGATTATATTCATCTCAGTGATATTATATGTAGATTTATCCCCCCCCCCCGAATTCTGTACATTGAAATCGCCTGGCTTTGAAAACAACGCCGCCATATTTAAACCGTTAAATACTTGGGCAATCGTCCTGGGTAATTTTCCGCAGCACGTCCGTCGTTTACCGCCCAAAAATGTCAGACGAGTCTTCGGAATTCACTGAAGACGACATCCGTCGCCAGCTGGCTGCCCTTGGTTACCACGACGTCCCCGATTATCGCCTGAAACAGTTTGCTAGAGACCTTCGGGAGTTGGTGCAGCACGACCGGTCAAAGGCGAGCTCACAGGACCAGAGCTTCGCGTCGTCAACTTCCCGTGTGGACTCCTCTGTCTCCGCCCAGCCAGCCTTCCTTCTACGACAGCCAACACGGGCCAATCCTTCACATCTATATGGACCAGATAGGTGAGGATATCCTATAAAAATCTGAATACCCACTTTACTCCGCCCTACTTTTCAACTAGAGAAGTTCAAGTTGATACTGCATGTGCATACCACAATGTTATGAAAATATAAACCACTGTCTGATATAAGAAAAATTGAAAAACTTCTAGTTTACCTCTGCAGACATGACCCAGTAGAG
>NW_017804309.1:1868443-1872075 GCF_001625305.1 Branchiostoma belcheri
CATGATGCAGAGTTGGACTAAACCATTGTATCTCACGGTGAAATAATGACTTGCTGCCTAAATCAAATGACAAAGGCAAACATTTTCACCATTTTGCATACCTAGATTATAATATCTACTATATATGCAACTAATGTTTTCAAGATTTATTATAATGATTATATGTCTATGCCAGTTAATCGATACCAATTAAATTAGTTTTAATTTAGCTCCCCCAAACAGTTACGAAGTGGTCTCTCCTTCCAGAATGTACTATATGTGAAGTGGTGACGGGTGACGGTAGTGGTTAGAATAAATGTTTAGATATTGAGCAAAGCATTATAAGCATAACATAAATATGAAATTGATGTATAGCAGTACTTTTATTAATCATTTATAAGTAATAATTTTGCCAAGATTATATTCATCTCAGTGATATTATATGTAGATTTATCCCCCCCCCCCCCGAATTCTGTACATTGAAATCGCCTGGCTTTGAAAACAACGCCGCCATATTTAAACCGTTAAATACTTTGTCGACAAAATTTGGGCAATCGTCCTGGGTAATTTTCCGCAGCACGTCCGTCGTTTACCGCCCAAAAATGTCAGACGAGTCTTCGGAATTCACTGAAGACGACATCCGTCGCCAGCTGGCTGCCCTTGGTTACCACGACGTCCCCGATTATCGCCTGAAACAGTTTGCTAGAGACCTTCGGGAGTTGGTGCAGCACGACCGGTCAAAGGCGAGCTCACAGGACCAGAGCTTCGCGTCGTCAACTTCCCGTGTGGACTCCTCTGTCTCCGCCCAGCCAGCCTTCCTTCTACGACAGCCAACACGGGCCAATCCTTCACATCTATATGGACCAGATAGGTGAGGATATCCTATAAAAATCTGAATACCCACTTTACTCCGCCCTACTTTTTCAACTAGAGAAGTTTGATACTGCATGTGCATACCACAATGTTATGAAAATATAAACCACTGTCTGATATAAGAAAAATTGAAAACTTCTGTTTACCTCTGCAGACATGACCCAGTAGAGCAACCAGGTTACGGTAAGGAGAACCAGACAACCAGGAACTTTCCTGTTGGACATGACAGAGACACTGGTTTCTCCAGAGAGCAGACTACACCAAAATCATACTACAACAGACCGACGACTGCACCGGCCAGACCTGCAGGCTACACACAGGCCAGCTCTGCAAATGACAGCAGGAATGAAAGCATTGCCAGGGTGCCCAAGAGGAAGGTTCTGAGAAAGATCAATGGCGAATCCCGCGTGTTCGACGAGTCCCTCACGACGGAGAGCGAGGCAGATGACATGAGTGAACTTGGGGAGCGTCTTGCTGGCCTTCCGATCAATGAGGAAGATTCCTACCTGTCTGAGGATGATGTTTCACAGTACAGACGGCAAAGGCCACACTCGGCAGGTTTGTGGCCCCACAGACCAGCAGGGGACGAGGAAAGCGAATACGCACCACACCTCCCGCGATCATTCATCCGCCCCACGGTCCGGCTCCCACAGAACAGAAAGAGCGTGAAGACAGACCCTGTGAACAGGTTCCATTTCTACAACCAGCAGTGGGCGGCACAGAAGGCTCCGGAGGAGAAGAAGCACAAGGACCTGAGGTGGAACATCCGTGAACTCATGATGCAGAAGGACGAGGTGGTGCAGAAGCCACAGCGTGTCTACGTGCCAAACAGCTACGTGGTGCCGACCAACAAGAAGAGACAAGCTCTGAGATGGGAGGTCAGGCACGACATCGCCAGGGGTGTTCTACCACAGTACTAATTATGGAACTTGCAAAAAACATAATGGAAAGATTCACAGACATGAAAGAAAATATGTAAATCTATGAGTATGAGTATGATGGATGTTCTTTAGCTTCCAGCTCACCGGTTATCTACCTTCAAATCCTTCATTCTGTAAAATCCAAAGGCTTTTAATTTAGACATACATTGTAATTGGAAAGGATCGCTTCACTTGTGGAAAGAGTTGTGGTGTAAGACCCAAGGATACTCTGATTGAACCCGTATCATGCTGATCTTGACAAAGCACTCAGAGATGGTCACTTTGACTCTGAAAACAGTTAAATCTCTTTATTATGCTTTCTCAAACAACATTTTGAAATTTTTTGTACATCCAGTATAGTATCAAGCTAGTTGAAATACAAAGCTTCTAGTATGTGTCAATGCAATTTGAAAAATAATTTGTCAGACTTTAATACCACTAGACAATCTGCCTTTTTATAGGTTGACATTAGCATTGTGCATTGCTATTATTGTGTTTGATGAATTGTACAATAAAGTGTCACAATGTCCAGGCATTGATGAATCATTTGTGTAATAGATTAAAGCGTTGCTGTTTTTAGACCTGTTGGTTTTATTGACTACTCATCTCATTTTATCCCATGACATAAGATGAAGATGGTAGGATGGTATCCAGCCTTGTTCCACATCCTAACAGTCACTAACCAAGATGTCCGGACCTCTAGGACTTGGCAAAGGTGATGAGTCTGATGACTTGGAGAGATACCAAGATAGAAAGGTGGTATACAATACAGACTGCCACAAGACTGAAAGAGACTGGTTAGAACTGTTCAACATGTTATAACTTCTTCCAAACGGCCCCTCATCTGTGCAGCAGTGACATCTAGCAAGAGAGATATGAACAGCAAGTGATAAGCTGCTACTCTCCATGTTGATAGATAGCATCTTTGGCTTTCGTTACTGCTGTAACTTACTATGTCCTAAACACTGTAGAAAAGGATGTGGATATATTCTGGACTCCATCATGTTCAACTGTTCACCATAACCGTCATTTATACAATACTACATTTGTAGAATGAAGATCATGAGTCACTTTGAAAGAGGAGATGGTTAACCTACTGTCATATGTATATGGCATGTATACAAACTTAACAAGAATGAGGTAGTATGCTTGACATACTGTCACCTGGCATGGTTTGAGACAATGGTGGCTCCAGGCGGTTTCAAGAATTGGTAAGTCCTGTACATAGTAACAGACTGATATAAATATTAGACTGAAAAGCTTACATTTTCTCTTGGCAATCTGGACATCCAGCTCCACCTTTCCCAAAGTGCATGATGGCACAAATACAGACATTGGGAAGTAAAGATGAGTTTCTTCCACAAAAAACACAACGACTTCAGACAAGTTAAATCTTGGTCATCCTACTCATGTCGAGCCCTGCACAGTGGAAGTCAAATATGATGTGTCCTGTGGCCTCTATACACATTCACATACATTTTCCTCTCAGATTCAATCAGTAGCATTTCAAAAGTTTAAAAGTAGACCACTTGAAGACGAACATAATAGGTTATCTATCAACAGTTACACCTTGACTACTTAATATACCCTGTTTTCCCGTTAGTATTCTTCACAGAAGTTATCTCATTGTGTGATAGACTGTTGAACCATGTCGTCCATCACGATGTCCGCTACACAGCGTTGGCAGTCTTTCCTGGTACATTGTCCATCTGTATCTGGTTCACCTGGGACCCTTCTTGGACTTCTGGGTTCTGTGGTCGGTCCTGGAGAATAAGGGATGGAAACTTCAGCTGTAGTAAATTATAAATTCTTCACGACTATATCCTACCAGTCAAGAAAGACAGATACAAACCCCTTGAT
>NW_017804309.1:1872110-1885069 GCF_001625305.1 Branchiostoma belcheri
CTGCTGAAATCCGTCGCTACCAGGATCGGCGGAGCCAGAAGATTGTACAGTGTTCGCATCACGGTCTTCACCGCTATGGCGAGGACAGTGCAGACGATGACGCTGGGGACGTTGATGCCCGCGTACCCGTCCAGTAGCTTCCAGACGCCCCGCCAGTGGTTGACGTTTGCGAAACCGTGC
Source organism: Branchiostoma belcheri (assembly GCF_001625305.1). Lineage (NCBI taxonomy): Eukaryota > Metazoa > Chordata > Leptocardii > Amphioxiformes > Branchiostomatidae > Branchiostoma > Branchiostoma belcheri. The sequence goes on from NW_017804309.1 coordinate 1,872,291, forward strand.
ACGTAGATGTAGAGGATGTGACAGGCGTGTTGAAGCACGCAGGAGTCGATCCTGCCGACGAGGCGCCGGAGTGGGGACTGCAGCAGGTTGAGGAGCAGCAGGAGGGGGATGCCGATCGCCACGGAGACCCAGGGGCTGTAAATGAGATCCTGCGGCAGGAGGAACTGGTCCATGAGTCCCCACGTCCCCCGCCAGTAGTTCACCACCATAGGGGTGATCAACAAGCCCACTACCGCAAAGTTGTTTACTGTGTGCAGGAATGTTAATTTCGCCGACGCCATCTTCGAAGGTGTTTCCTTGGACGTGTTTTTGGTTTACGCGATGGAAGATCCTGTGCTGAAAATATTCAGGAACAGTTATTTATGAACCACACACTAGATATAACATAATTGTTTCATGGGAACCGGTTCTGTTCTATTAAATACATGAAAGAACAAAAACATGTGCACTTTCTTCCGTTTACTAAGTAAACATGGGACAAACATGGGACAAACAGGCAGCTGCAGAGGGAAGGTAGCCTGGGTGTCATTCTCCGTAGTTTCCGCCCCCTCCCTAATGTGCCCGGCGAAACTACGGAGGATGGCACCCAGGCTAGAGGGAAGGGGTGTGTATCAGCGGACTACACGTATGTACCTTCGACTTGGTCGCATAAACGTTGAACACCGTATGTGCTAATTACAGTAAATACTGTGGCTGTAGTAAGATGTTTATGTCGCACAGGGATTTCTGGAAAGTAAACTGTGCTTCAACTAAGCTTATTGTCAACCAGACATATCTGAGCAAAATATTGCCAATCCTGTAACGACATCGCTTAATTTCAAAGTCAGCCCATTACATGCAGATGTACATGTAGCAGTGACCCGGCATGTAGGCTGTATTAAGCTTGCGAAGTCGGCCAGACCACTTCGTGACTCTCTATTATGTAGTCTTATGAGTCAAGTATAATAAAACATGGATGTACCGGGTTGTTTAAGAAAAGTACGAAGAATTCTAGCCTCACCTGTTCGCTCTCAGAAGACGCGGTGTGTGATCAGACGCGGGCCTAACATCTCGGCGACAGGCATTGGTCCCAACGTTTAATATGCCTCAACTAAGATCGCACAGGACGTCGGTAATTGTTGGTGTGACGGAATTATTCACCAGTACGGCGTGACCAGACATACTAAACATGGTCCGCACCAATGCAGCTCGGCATGACAGCCAGGAACCATGTACCAACAAATGAACGGCGACAGAGACATTGCAGTGCGACTAATCGTGTAAGCTCCGACAGAAGACCTCATACTATGCTTGTCGCTTTGTCCACACTTTGGCACACATCATCAAAGCTGCAATGCATTTTGTCGTTGCTGGAAAATAACCAGACTTTTTTGTGCAATGTGCGCCGGCCGTTGTCTGTTGCTTCGTCAGGCCGAGATGTCTCATGATAGGCATTGTTTACTAAACTTGGTCCAGCATGCTGATGACCTTTGGAACAATCACGTCCTTTGAAGCTGTGGCAAGACACGAATTCATCTCTATTAGGTATCGAGAGGGCGTATGCATCCTCTACCGTAGTCAAAAGTTCACTTTTCACCCACCTTTCATTCTATTTTACGACGTAGACGAGCAGGTCGAGCAAGTCCGAGCACCCATTTGCAGTCACGCCCCTTGTGAGTTTTGCTTGAAATGCAGGTTCGAATGATGAAGCATCACAAAAGGTAACACGAATTCGAAAGCCAAGATGACACATCAGAGAGATATTGTTCTGGGGTCACTCCATTATCTTCCACCAGATTGATAAGGAAGATCGTATTTCTTATTACATAAGTCACGGACCTGGACCGGTCAGAATAGATCCATTCAGATTCAGATTGGCTTTATTCAGTGGCGTACACTGAATTAAGGATATACATTACGATGCTCCTTTCCAACATCTTCTTGCATCTCATATTTTAAAAGTAAGAGGCTCTTTACGTATTAATGTACTATTAACGATTTTATAATTGATTGCTGCAATAGACAAAATTCAGCCTGGTGCTGCGAAGTCGGTTGAAAATAAACCATTTGATTGATTGGAACATGCTCGAACAGCGTAGTGAAGGGACACCTAGCGGATACCCATAGAGCGACACCTAGCAGACACCTGATCATGCCGTCCGAGCTTGTGTTTTTACAGCAACAAAGGCTCGACAGCACGCCCGACTTCGCTTCAATTTAGCTGCCAATAGAGCAAGCCTAAGCGGACGGCTGTAGCAAAGTGTGCGTAAGTTAAACGTGCCGTAGCGCCGGGGCTCTATTTATACCGCATTCACGTCAGTCAAACATTTCGTGAAGTGACGTCTTTTGGACATTTCAACTTACTGTCAGAATAAGCTATAAAAGTAGGAAGAATGTTTGCTGTTTTTAGAGGCTGACGCACACACGGGCTGAGTTTCTTTGTGTTAACGTTCACAGGAAGCTTGTCCTGTGAGTGAGCGGGTTCTTGGTAGTCGCTACATACCAGACTGCTTTTAATTGGTAGCTGAAAAATTACACAAATTTGCCTCCAGTTTTGCCGTCAAATTATTCACCCATTTTGGGCCAATTTGTAATGCTTCTCCGGCCCCAAAATTAGTTGTTAAAAAATACTGTATCAGCAGATTTTATCACGTGAGGCTCGAGTACTTCGAGGTCAATGACATCGTCACAGTCACAACCATTTCCCCAGGTGTTACATGGAACCGCCCGAGGCCATGGGTATAGAAAAGGTCATTGACCTCCGACAGTGTGCAACAGTGTTCAAGTTATATTGTCAGTAGAATGTGCGCGTTAGACGTTGTAACGATCAATTAATTCAACGAGAGAAACTGTAACTAAAATTTGTTGATATGGTACTAGTAGTTTCCAATGACCTCATGTTTTGTGCGAACATTTCAACAGACATGAGTATAGATTGGCTAAAATTAGGTAAATGCTTTGCCAGAGGAGTAGATTAATCAAATAAATTAGCCAAGTCAAGAACCAGAACGGCACTTTTGTAATATCCAGACAGATGTTATAATGCTCTCCCCTTTGGTGTGCGCTTTTCTCTGCGGGTTTCAAATCAGCGACGAAAAATAGTGTATACGGTATATGGTTGAAGTCGAACCGTTGTTAGAGATTTGTGATGTCTTGACTTGCGCGTGAAGTTGGTGGGAGAGTTGCACAGAGAGTTGAACCGTAGGGCCACGAGGGACAAACCCAAACCGGCCAACTGTACTAGTAGTCCCATTCGTATTGCATATAAGTGTCTGACAAGTATCCAGACCATGCCTACTGATTTATACAACACTGATGAACTTATCAGGCAGTAGTTGTTTATTGGCTGATTTCTGTATCTGTATAGCCGGTATAACCTCCTTTCGGGGTAACACAGCAGCTTGATTTATGTCAGATATAAGATTTCCGTTGTTTGATGACGTTTCCACGCCAGGCAGGGCATGTGACTGGACTGTACGCACGTCCGCCTTGTGACGTCATGGAGAGGGGGACCCCTTTCACACCCTTTCATAGTGATGAGTTAGATTTACCAGAAAAACCCTCAGTATCCGCCAGACGATTCTTGTGTGACTGAGAAAAAGGAGAAATCTGTAGTTAGACTGTCCAAGGACATTATACACAGAGTATAATGTCCTTGGACTGTCATATCGTTTTACGGCTGCTTTAGAGCTTTCTTGCATTTATTGCCACAGCCATATGTCAACTTGACCTAAGGTCAATCTTCGACCCCCCACCAATATGCTGCACCCGAACACACATACACAGCCTAACACTCCCGAAAAGTACTTCAATACCTGCAGGTTAACATGCAGAAAAGCGAAGTTGACTAAAAGAGAAGTCCAATATTACTGCAACTAAAATGACGCTTTACGAGTGTCTGAAATCTGCCTGGGTGAAGTGTAGTTTTACCTATTATAAGCGCAAAGGACGATAATCGGGAAAAGTGAAAGTGGGAAGGAAAAAGACTAAAACTTTGGAGAGGAAAGAAAGACAATGAAAACCTCTAATTACTGTACTGTGAAACTTCATTTTAACGAAAATAAGATACAAGTACTAGTTATAATAGGAACTCTGACGTCATGTTGCGAGGGTCCGCCCCTTTTTCGTCGTCAGTTTCTAATCGCTGTATTGTTAGCACAAAAGCACAAATCATTAAGTGGTTGCCTAGAGACGAGAAAGAGAATATTTCATGACCCTTTTATGTGGAAATTCCACAAATGACTGGTAATCTCTGGGGAATGTTGCCCCCCTCCGGACATACCAGTACTTGGTTGCTCCCAGTGGTCATCGATCACTTCACGACTGTTGTGACGACAAATCGCTCCTCTGACCGATCCGCGAGGTCTATCGACCGGCCGACTCTCGCGTCTTTTCCATTTTCTTCACCTGTTCTCTTCCCAAGATTCACTCAATGAGTAGTCGGAAGAAAACGAGGATATCTGAAGGGGCAAGTTTGGTGGACGATTGTTGACGCTAAAGGAATTGAAGAGACAGGACCAGGGGAGCTCGGTTGTCTGGAGAGGTGTGTTGGGCGGCGGCACAAGCAAGGAAACTTCCAGAGAAGTTTTCAGATGTAAACCGTGCGTGGACCGTTGACAAATTCAGGTAAGACTTGGTGCTTGGTGTCTGTAACGAAGGTTGTCGTACAACTTATGTGCGTGTGTGTGTTTTCGGTTGGGAGTATCGGAAAATCTTGAAGAGAATCTAACGTTAAAAGAAATTCGGTGTCCCAACCGATCCGAATGGGTAGTCTGCCCCCCTCCCCACATATCCAGTGATTTCTAAGACTGTCACCAACAAATTGCCCTATTTCTATCAATATTAGACAAGAAACTGGTTAAGAAGCTTCCTCAAGACTTAAAAAGACTGGGTTCGTGCCTTCGGAGCCTGTTCTGACGCCGCACACATGTAACGTTACGTATTGGTACCTTTGTCCTCTCCTCCGTCTGGGTGAAACTCGATATTAAACTTCCTGGTTGTATAGTTTTGTGGCCGTTCACCAAGCGAGACGCTTGCCTGTATAGCTATTATCTGCATCAATGGAAAGAAAATAACTTAGTTTTTCCAAGAAGGAGGGCAGAAACCCGACCTGAGGTTGTCTGTAGTTGCTCACCTGCGTGGGAAGAGCAACAGGTGAGTTCAGGTGTGGGACAGGTGTGCCGTCGGCAGGTGTGTTGTTTGGGGGACGTTAAATGTAGTCAGTATAATTTGTGGTTGCCCCATTTCATGTGTTGTTGAACAGCTTTTCAGAACAGTTAACATAGCACTAATTGTCCCTTATGTTACACTTACCCCCTGGACATTTCTGTAACAATGACCTTGCGTGTTCAAATAGACTTTATGTAAGAGTCAGGATATAGCTGTCAGCCATCTTCCCTGGACTGTTTTGACATGGGCAGTCACTGGCCATTGCTTGTTGTGGCACACCTTTGTTTACAGGTAGTTGGACCCTTGACATTTTCTGTTTACACCTGTATCTGTGTGTTTGTCGGACTTGTTTGATTTCTGAAAAATGTTGTGACTATGTTGTCACTTAAGTGGAAAACATGATAGTTGACATCTTGGTGCTTGTATGATTTTAAGAGGTTATAATAAGTGCATGTTAGTGAAAGCATTGGCACAGCATATTTTGGTGGGTTAGTGATGTTCATTTTTATTTGTCTCTCTGTAATGTTGTTTGTATCAATGTTGCCAAACTGCTGCTTTGACTGTGTTGACTTTGGCGCTTGTGTTGTGTAGAAGACAGAAAGTGTAAAGTTAAGGTTTGGAGAGCTTTTCCATTTGCATGTTTTTGTACATTTCATTGTCGCAAGTGTTAGAGACACGAAGTTTTTGTTTGTCTGGCCCTGGAATAATTTATTGCTAATCTCCCATATATGCAAGGTTGGTTATTGTTTGAATACTCCATGCAGAAATAGAAATGGCAAACAGCAGTGTGATGTATGAAGATGGTGTAAGGACTCAATGGACGGTCTATTTGCATGAGATGAAAAGTGGAGAAGTCTGAATTGTACTCCTCTGTTTGCACTCTCCAAAGAAATTAGGTCTGACAAGTAAGTCTGACAGTAAGTCTACCAGCATAGGACAGGAGACAAGGGTTATTGTGTTAAAATATATGAGGAAATGGTCAGATTTGACCTATGGAAATCTCCCAACAGAACAGATGGGGATTGTTGACTTTATGAGAATTGTACTGGACTTAATGCATTATGCAGTCATTAAGGGATTGAGCAAAGCCTGGTTATGTTTGCTGCGCTTTTGTGGGTGTTGCCATGTGCAATTATAGCATGCATTTTTAATAAACTACCATTATGATGGGGACGTGCGTATTGTGTGTACGATGGTTAAGTGGTCAGACATCCTTGCCAAGCACATTCGTATATCAACTGCCAGCTGTTTATGTCAAAACCCTTTTCTATGTATACTTGTTGAGTACAGGAAAGTACTTGTTGAACTTGTTGGGGTCAGAGGCAATCTAAAAAATGAAAATAACATATAATCCTAAGGCAGTTCTGTTTAAGAAGATACCTTGGTCTTGCATGGTCTTTTCACAGCTGTTTATGGTATGATATTCCTTTTATGAGAAATAGACAATGTCATGGCATGTTAGTTACATGTACTTTTAAATTTGGGCTGATCTTAGGAAAAGAGCTTTCAAACTATACCAATCAATCCACAACATACTAGTAACTTTTTATGTGTTCAGTTTAGGAAGTCAGTCTGCATTTTACTTACATGTATTTGTAGGCCTTTTACCTTACTTGTGTTTTCCTCTGTTTGCTTTCCAGTCTGCTAAGTTTATGGCACAAAGGTTGGCAATATCACCATGGAGATGACCCCTGACCTATCTGAAGCACACATTGTTACTGTGTGTCACTGAGTGTCTGCTAAGATGGAGGTGGATGTTGAAGACAGGACAGCCACAAACAATGGCTTTGTCAGCAGTAAATTTTCTGTGGAAAACGAGGAGGGGACAGGAGGGCAGTTACCTGCCGGCAGACGTTCTCCGGACAGCCCTGTGTATGATACAAGCCCAAAAGCCAAACTTCTCGAAAATGCAGGTGATGTGAACAAAAATGGAGGGGGCCGGAACGGAAATGCGGTCAGAGAATCTTCGGATAGGATTCCGATGCACGACAGAACGGTCTCGAGGTCGTCGAGTAGTATAAAGGAGGATGTTAAGACGTGGGCCAAACCAAGGTCGGATAAAAAGACAGAAAGTAAAGAGACAAAGAAAGAAACGTTGAGACCTCTGAACAGACGATCATCTCTAGAGAACTTTGGTCGGTTTGGACTGCTTGCTCCTGCTGTGGCTCTGGCTCCAGCTATACATGGGGTAAGTGAAACCGAACATGCTACATTTACAGCTATATAGTCACAACTCACAAGAAAACAGACATTATTTGACAGAGAAATAAATATGTTACTTTGCTAAGTTCAAAAGTAGGAGCAAGAAGATATTATTCGCCAACCATCTGGCAGATGAAATATCCAGACAATGTGGTGGTATTTTGAAAAAAGAATTGAAGGATGACTGCTGTTCAAATGTGTTGGACTAATGGTGACCACCTACAATCTATTTGTAACCTGTCATTGCAGGTACTTTTCAATAAAAATTTACCCAGTATTCCTTCCTGGTGGCCCTTCCAAAGTGACAGGGTAGAGTACATTCCTGCCATTGTGCTACAGTTCGCCTTTAAGTTTGTTTTGCTTTCGCCTGCAGGTGTGACAGATAGACAAAAGTCTCTTAAATGCATGATGGAAACTTTAGTAGAAGAGTCGTGACTCTGCATAATGAGCAAAGTACAGCAGATACGTACCTTTGAACATAGCTGCATTCTCTTATTGCTGTACAAACACTCTAACTTGGCAAACTATACTGTCCAACAGCACATGTCTGTAGGTTTGTAGAGAAAAAGAGAGGTAAATTTGGTGGTTATCATTAAAAGCCAAGAAATGACACAAAAGAACTAAACATCCAAACTTTATTGTTACATTTGTACTTTTTTCAGCAAAACTGATTGGCTGCATGTATACCAACTACATGATTAGATAGATAACAAAGAAAATTGTTCAGATTCCATCTAAAAGCTAATTTCAAAATTGCCAACAAAAGCCAATTTAACAAAGCCCAGGGTAATAGTCACTCCCTGATCTCAGACTTAGAGAAATCCAGGTCAGAGAGGACTTAATGTTGATGAAAGGGTGCAGAAGTGTTTGTGTATGGACATAATGTCTGCTTCTGTCCCTCAATTTACTACAAGTAAAGAGCTGAGGCTTTGCAAATGTCCTGTGTTGGAAATCCCTGCTTATCCACATGCAGGTTGGCACTATTGTTGTCATGAGGCCGCAGTGTTTTGGGACTTTTGAATGACATGTGGTTTAGTATGTTTTCTGACAACAGAAAACAAAGTTTGGTCCTTTCCAGCAAAACATGCAACTGAGTATATGTAACTCTATATGTCATCAAAGTAAGTCACCAAATGGATAGATTCTCTCAAGACATTTCATATATATACATGTATATAGCATTCTCTATCTCCTTTATTCCTTTATTCCTCCTTTATTACGATACCCTTTAGCCAAAAACTGTCTTTCGACAAAGACTTTAGTTAAGAATGAAATATCTATCTGACTCTTCAGAGAATTTATCCAGCTGCTAATGATTGACATAATGACATAACTACAGAATTTGAACTTTGGAAAATAAGCATTATAATATATATCAGCACGCTTAAGTTAAGTTTTTGTTTTATATTCTTAATTTACAAGTTTGTCTGACACATATCCCACTATAATTGTACTTTATAGATAGCTAGATAGCTATATATGTTGTTCAAAATGTTGTGACTAAATGACTTTTGCTGTACTTCCTTTCCATCTTGTACCCTCAACCTTCAACCCTTCTTTTGTACTTTTGTCGGTCAGCTGACCTCTTTATACCTGCCCTTTATTGAACCCGCATTGTGTAGGTCAGATATTGTTTGGGCTCACATGTACTGTATATATACACTTTGGTCATTATGTCCTCCAACGATTGTATCCAAGCAACATGAACTGATAGCTATAAATAATGACCTTTGCTTTTGTAACACTGAAACCTTTGCTTTTGTACAATCTTTGAACCTTTTGTAACAGAAACAGTCTAGTCTGATGAAAACTTAAAAGAAAAAATACAAAATTTTCTTTGGAGAGGTGTCACATTCAGTATTTGTTAATCAAAACCCAAAAGTGACATTAGAGTTTAGATAACAGAAAAGAGTTTTTTGTGGGCCAGTTTCACCATCATGTGACTTCTTCTAGCTGTGAACTAATAAATGGTAATATATTCATGCTGTCATACTTTCAACAGGTGAACTTTCCTCAAAGATCGTCATGTTATTTCAACATCAAAGGATAGAAATCCCTTCTTTTTGCACAAAAGGCAGGGTGGATTTGTTAAACACGCACCCCAGGCTGGTAGTGTTTCTGCGTTTAAGAGTGTGTGTAAGTCTGCATGTTTGTAGTGAGAAGCGGTGCATGGACAGTAACCAGGGTGTGTTTGTATAGCCAGAGGGGAGAAGGTTTGTGGGACAAATGCACCCAGATAAAGGTGAAGGAAGCTGCCATGGCAACCAGGTAAATTGTGATAAGCACCTGGCCTAATTGCCTAGGAGGGGGAAGCAAAGTTGGGCCTCTGTGCTGTTGTATAAGTTGCAATAGACAGTAATGTAGTAAGTGGAACACAAAAAATAAAGAGACTGTGTCATTCCGAAAAAAATCAAGCTGGTTAACGTTACAGGGATTTGGCTACTACTACTAGAATAGCTGCAGATCCTTGGCTCAATAGCAAGCAGCCCTGCTTCTGGACCAGAGGGTTGAGCGTTGGAGTCCAGACTGTTGTCACTCTCTTGCCTTGAATGCTACAAGGAAGGGTTGCAGACGATGGGATGTTTAGCATGTTCCTTGGGATTCTTGAGTGGAACTTGTTCTTTTTGTGCTTCTTGGATGGAATGGGTATCTCTTTTGTACATTATGAATATAACTGAGTACAGAACCTGTTGTTCTTGTCAATACCAAAATCAACCTTTTGAATTAGTTCAACTGGATCTAAATGTATAGTGCTATCCATTTGCTATTTCCTGCTCTGTGAAACCTAAGCTACAATGGAAGGATTATGCTAGAGTGGACAGGATCCGGTCCTTTGATATCCAATATTCAGCCTTCTCACTTTTTTAGTAAACATTGTGGACAGTGAAAGCTGTATGATGCTAGCTCGCACAAATGTTGTATACAGCTCTCGCTAATACATGTACATTTAATACATAACATTTTTGGACTGCCAAAAATAGATATTTTGACCTGAAAGGATGAAGTCACTTCTTGAAACAGCTTCAACGTCATGTTGTCAATATGTATACTATTTGAATGATTAATATGTATACTACATATTTGACTCTAGCCAGTTGGACTTATCCAAGTGCATGTGTGCTATATGAATTTATTTTTGACATGTGAATGTGTTACTGGAAGTTGGCACATTCAACTTCAAGCATGTTCTTTTCAGGTCAAGTTGTAAGACTGGTCAATGACTCAATGCTCATTTGCCAAATACAGAGGCTAGAGAAAGAATGCATTGCCCTCATTTTGTTTTACAAAGTACTATAAAGTACCGACATCTGACTTTCAACACCCTTAAGAGGGACTTAAGGGGCTGCTTTTTCCAGTTACAGTCATGCCAAGTGGGCATGTCCAGCACGTACTGTAATTTCATCCATGTTCACATGGACTTATGGTAGGAAGGAAAGGAGGTTTTTGAAACAATAAATTAAATGTAGTACTGGTGAAATACAATGGGAATACATTTTAGGATTTTATGTGGATCTCAAGTAACATGAAAATAAAACCACCGCGAGCAAGATTTCCAGTACTTCCCAGGTCAGGGTGTGAAATGTGTCAGTGAATGAATAAACGACAGACAAGCATGCATGAAAAGGTTACATGCTTTGGGCTATGTTGTTATCACCTAGAGTATAGTGTAATCAGTAGTTACATGTACCTAAATCTATATGCACCAGAGTTCTCAAAAATACATTCCAAGCCCAGTGTCACCACTCATAATTTATGCCTGAGATTTATCTAACATCAAGGTTAGCTGTCCCATGACTTGTACTGACATTTCATTATGGGTTCACCACACCACGAAGTGGTGGTGAACCCATATTGCTTTTTCTGATGTTTCTTCTCCTCCTCCTTCTCCTTCTCCTCCTTCTCCTCCTGCCATATCTTTAAATGGATTCAGCTTCTTCATTTTAGGGCCTAAGGTCCTGAAATTTGGTATGGAGGTACAGTGGGCAAATACCCCTAGGCGTTTTTTAAATTTTTGTGATACAGGCTTTTAGAATGGTTTTATTTGAGTTTTTTGGCTGTGTTATAGCAAATGTATTACTGTGTTAGTGTGCGTGTTTACCACGTCTGGGCATGAGTCATCACAATGGAATGCAGGGCATCAACCAATAGGCATGCAGCTTTCCTCTATACTTCTTGCTGATTGGCTGTTGGGATTTAACTTGATTAACACCCGCACAGAGCATTTCCACCTGCACAGAGCATTTCTTGCTGATTGGCTGTTGGGATTTAACTTGATTAACACCTGCACAGAGCATTTCCATACTGACAGTATGTCTTTATTCAAGTGTTTTGGTAGGTATTTCAAGCTTTTCTGCTCAGCATTGGAATGCGGGGCATGAACGTTTTTTATTTTATTTTGAAAATCAACAGTTTGCATTATGCAATTAAAAATCCTAACCAATAAAGTAGGGAATAGCTATCCAACTGTTGTTTTAGTTGTTACTTCATATTATAGTTATATCAATGTAAATCATTGTTTCCCTTGTGTTTCTCATTCTTTCCCTGCCATGTGGTAAAATGTGGTGAACCCATCGCTGTATTTGCTCCAAAGCAAATATTGGCCTTTCTAGTTGCTATTGAAGTCTATGTGACATAGATTGAATGACATTGGTCATTGGTTGTGTCAAGGACAGTATACATTCTGTATATAATGTCCTTGGTTGTGTTGTTATTACACATTACAAAACATGCCATTGTCTCCACGACAGTTATCAAGTGGGACAAAGGCTTATGTAATATATGCACCTGACATTTCCTCTGCCTTTGTCTGTATGTCCCAGAAATAAATGGTTGAATTGTGTGTAACTTAAACCTACCTTACAGGGGAACAAGCTTTACTCCAGCCCCCCTGTTTACATATTGACTGCTTGTTGAAGTTGTGCATTTAGGAATATCTGAGAACCAAGAAAATAAATTAAAGCCGTTTAACATTTTTGGAAGAGGTATGAAGACAGGATTTGGCCTTTTTGGCTGGCTTTAAGTGAAGAATTTAGTAAGAAGACTAGCCTTTGCTTAACATCATTATTCAGTATACCGTTGTTATCAACATTGTCCATCTCACCTTTACCTTCTAGAAAAGCCCAAGAAGTGTATCTGAAAAATACCACCAATACTTGCTGCTTAGGGAAGCAGAAAGAACCTCCCCCATTTGCATATAGACTGGGTAGAAACATATTAGATTAATGGTTGCAAGGGAACAACAGGTTGTATTGAAAAGGTCTTGCTGACTGGCTCCTAGGTTACAGAGTATCACTTCCGTAAATTGTGTTTATGGGGAAGAAAAGGTGGAGGCCTGTTGTTGTGAGTGTGTCTGTGCCGTACTGATGCCCCTATGGTAGGATTAGGAGTCAGAATGTGTGAACGTGATGGGGGACAGGGTCTGTTTCCAG